>NC_057797.1:32069109-32099677 GCF_018294505.1 Triticum aestivum | reverse complement strand
GACGCGCCATCTCCCCACCACCCCGGTCAGACTGCATGCAACTGGAGTTCGAGAATGCAATGATCGAAGCGCTCGCCTCCCCACTCTCCTTCAGCGACAATGAGGGACCGATCGAGCAGAAGTTGAAGGAAGACCATCTGCTGCTTGCCCTGCTGCCAGATGTCCTGCCCTGCATCAACCAGCCCACTCATGTAGCTGTTCAGTTCCAAGTCGAGGCCGTCACGCAGAAGGTCAGCCATCTGCAGCTCCAGACAAGCCCAGACGCCGATTCAGCACAGCCCCAGCCAGCCACTGTGGATGATGTGCAGCAACTCTTCAAGATGGCCAAAGCTCATGTCCTCCCCACCCCAAAGCCTGCCCGCTCCTCCGCCCCGCCTAAATCACGAGCTTCTTCTGCCCCTTCAAGGCGTAGCGCTTGACAGGCTTCAGCTGCCTCCTCCGTGCCGGTCTCGCAGCGGGCGGCGATGAGGCTGGTGAAAGAGCTCGGCAAGATGGGGCCAAAAGATAAGATGACACCAGATGCTGCTGCTGCTCTGACCAAGAAGTTCAACGAGCCACTGACCGAGGAAGACATAGCCACCATTGCTCGCCTGACTAGTCTGAATGCTGAAGCTCTGAAGATCGTGGCCGGCATGCTCGGCCTTGATGGTGCGGCCAATGTGGCCCAGTAGTCCTCCATGTATTATGTAGCTTGTAGGCTTCGTCGACGGCTGGCCCTTCGCCAGTTCGAGCTAGGTTTCCCTTTCATGTGTAGTTCTAGGATCATGTTGCGAGTTAGACGACGACGGGGTTTCGGGCCTGCTGGTGGCCGCCGTCGCCCCCCGGACCGAATGGTGGTGTGTTGTATTCTTTGGTTTAGTAATGTTAGTCGACGGAGCAAATCTTTGTGTCCAAATGAGTAGAAACCATGGCTTCATTATGTCTTGGAACGTTAGAGGGCTAAATGAGCCTGCCAAGCGGGAGGCAGTTCGTGAAACCACCACTGCTCACAGAGCTGCCATCCTGACGCTGCAAGAAACAAAAATAGATGTTTGGTCTTCAGAAATTGCGCGCAAAGTAGGGGGTCAGCTACTACAGGGCTGTGTGGTTCTTCCGGCCCTGGGGACGAGGGGTGGTGCTGCAATTTTCTGGAACAAAGATATAGTTAGCATCGAGTCTCACTCCATTGGCAGATTCACCATCACGGCAAAAGTAACTGAACTTAGCAACAATGTCCAGTACTGGCTGACAACGGCGTACGGGCCAACTGAAGATGCCACTAGGGACGAGTTTTTCCTTGAGATGGCCAGCATTACACCTCCAGCGGGAGAGCCGTGGCTGATCACTGGAGATTTCAACATGATATATGAAGCTAGAGACAAGAGCAACTCAAATCTCAACAGGAGGCTTATGGGAAGGTTCAGAAAAGCTCTAGATTTCACGAGCTTAAAGGAAATCAAATGCCACAACAGAAGATTCACTTGGAGCAACGAAAGAGAAAGCCCAACCTTCTGCAGCATCGATAAGTTCTTCTGCAATGTAGATTGGGAGGCTCTGCACACTGGATATATGCTGAATGCAGCATCCACGTCTTTCTCGGATCACTGCCCGCTGCTCCTCTCCCCTTGTGTTGGCCCACCAAGACTTGCAAGATTCAAGTTTGAAAACCATTGGCCAAAGTTTCCTCATTTCCAAGAAACGGTGATGCACGCATGGAACAGGCCAGTCTCCCATGACCGTCCTTACATCAGACTGAAGGTGAAACTGCAGAGAACTGCAAAGGATTTAAGGATCTGGAGTAAATCTCTTTTCAGCAAGGCCAAGATGCAATTTCATATGGCAAATGAAATCATCCTAAGGCTGGACATAGCTCAAGAAAACAGGCAGCTCACACAGGAAGAATTTGCACTAAGGAAAATGCTCAAAACCAGAGTGCTTGGGCTTGCGGCAATTGAGAGGGCTAGAAGACGGAAAGCCTCTCGGGTGCTATGGATTAGGGCCGGAGATGCCAGCACAAAGTTTTTCCACACAAAGTGCAACAACAGAAGGAGAAAAAACTATATCCATACTCTGCAAACTGCGGGAGGGAAGGTCTTATCCCAGCATCAGGAGAAAGCTCAAGAGATTTTTAGGCACTTTTCGAACCAGCTGGGCAAAAGGAAAAATAGGCCCCTCACAATCAACTGGGATCAGCTACAATTATCTCAAGTGACAGGTGTGGGTTTAGATAACCCGTTCTCAGAGGGAGAGGTTTGGGCAGCTGTTGTGAGCTCTCCGGCTGAAAAAGCCCCAGGCCCTGATGGATTCACTGGCCAGTTTTTTCGTTCGTGTTGGAGCATCATCAAGGATGACATCATGGCTGTCTTCTCCAAATTCTACAGGGCGATCAACACAAATTATTCTGATTTGAACAAGGCCTTCATCACGCTGATCCCTAAAAAAGATGGTGCACGTGAAGTGAAGCAATTCAGACCCATCAGTTTGATGGGTTCAGTGGCGAAGCTAGTTGCCAAAGTCCTATCTATGAGACTGGCCGTTGTCATCCCGCAAATCATATCCCCTGCACAATCAGCTTTCCAAAAGGGAAAATGCATTCACGACAGTTATCTCTACGTCCAAGGATGCGTAAAATCTCTCCACAGAAGAAACAAGCCTGCTCTGCTCTTCAAATTAGACATAGAGAAAGCGTTCGACTCCATCTCTTGGGATTACCTTCTCGAGCTGCTGCAGCATTTAGGCTTCCCTGCAAGATGGAGAGACTGAATCTCCATACTTCTCTCCACGGCGACATCCTCCTGTCTGTTAAACAGCGATGCAGGGCATGCCATAGTACACTTGCAGGGTTTGAGACAAGGCGATCCGCTCTCCCCTCTGCTGTTCATCATCGCCATCGACCCCCTCTACCGCCTCCTCGACGCTGTTGTAAACCTTGGCATCTTCTCTCCTCTGCCAGGAAGAGGTGCCAGCATGAGGATTAGCCTCTATGCTGACGACGCTGTGGTCTTCGCCAACCCAATCAAAGAGGAGGTCGACTCGCTCCTGCATCTTCTTGATCTATTCGGGGACGCCTCCGGTCTTTGTTTAAACCAAAGCAAATCCTCCGTGGCCCTAATTAGATGCAACAATATAGACACCGCTGATGTGCTGCATAGTTTTGGTGGCTCCGTAATAGGATTCCCTATGACTTATCTAGGCCTCCCGATCTCCACTGGTAGAATTCGCTTAGTGCATCTGCAATTTCTCCTCGACAGGATTAGGGCTCGCCTCGCTGGTTGGAAGGGTAGGCTTATGAATCTTGCGGGTCGTAGAGTCCTCGTCCGTAGCGTACTGTCAGCACTTCCAACTTTTGCGCTGACTGTTATACGGCTCCCAAAAAAGCTTCTGAAGGAGATTGACAAGGCCAGGCGGCGCTTTCTCTGGGCGCAAGATGAAGAATTGTCAGGCGGAAAGTGCAAAGTTAACTGGAAAACAGTTTGCTCTCCCGTCCAAAAGGGCAGGCTTGGCATTCAGGACCTCAACCTTTTCGGCAGAGCACTTCGTCTTCGGTGGCTTTGGTTGGATTGGATGCAGCCGGACAGGCCTTGGAAAGCTTTCCCAATCCCATGCGACAGCAGTGACAGGGCCCTCTTCACTCGAGCCACGAAAATTGCCATTGGAAACGGCAAATCAACCAAATTCTGGACCTGCCACTGGCTGGGAGATGTACCTCTATGTCAATCCTTTCCTCTGCTGTTCAAGAGATCAAGAATCAAGCTCAAAACTGTGGCTGAGGCACTGCACAATGATTGCTGGATCCGCAGTTTCGGCAATGGACGATATGAAGAAATCGTACATGATGTAGTCAGGCTGGCCCGCATGATCAGAGAGCACAGCGGGCTGAACAACGAGCATCGGGAAGATACGATCATCTGGACAGAAAATGGAAAGGGATCCTACTCCACAAGCTCAGCCTACAATGCCCAGTTTAAAAACATACCAAACAATGGAATGAAATCGGCCATTTGGAAGGTGTGGGCACCGGGCAAGATCAAAATCTTCTCCTGGCTGATTCACCACGATAAGATTTGGTGTAACGACCGTCTGCAGCGTCGACAATGGCCAGATCCATACTTCTGTCAGTTTTGTCTCAAAAACCTTGAGTCCTCCGTGCATATCTTCTGGAACTGCCCATTCACACAAGCAACTTGGGCTAAGGTGGCGGAATGGAATGGATGCTCGTCGCTCGCCCCGCCTCTGCAAGATCGACGATGCACACCCTCGGCAGTCACGGCCATTCTCAACATAACAAGAGCAGAAAACAGGAGGGGCGTGAAGACTATGATCATGGCTACCACCTGGGCAATTTGGATGGAAAGAAATAATTGCACCTTCAGATCGAAGATAGCGGTGGTAAAGGACGTCATCGACGCCATTCGACGCATGATGGAGCACTGGCGGCTTGCCGGAGCAAAGTCAATCGAGCCCCCCTTCGCGGACCTAGTTGTGAGATAATCGCCTAGGGTTTTCTAGACTGGGAGCTGCAGGCTAAAGGCCTGCCCTCTGATTGTATCTCTTTCCTTTTTCCTCTGATCGCTTGATCAAACCTTGTCTTTCATATGCTCTCTTCTAAATCAATCAACGCCAGCCAAGCTGGATCTTTCAAAAAAAAGTGAACCAAGAAAAATCACCAACAGCTACTCAGAGTTTCTTTTAATCAGAAGCTTTGGTAGAGTCTTCAAAGGAACCCTTCCTGACAACACCGCAGTGGCAGTTATGTCCTCTGTCAAGGTAACTGAAGCTTTAAAGGAGCAGTTTATCGAGCAAATAGAGATCCAGACACATATGATGCACGTGAATATTCTCAAGCTCATCGGTTGCTGCCTGGAGGTGGATGTTCCAATGTTGGTGTATGAGTTTGCTGGCAAAGGAAGTCTTCAAGACATCCTTCATGGCAACAGCAGAAACCAAAAGCTCCCCTTAGACTTGCGTCTGGATATTGCAATTGGAACTGCACAAGGCTTAACATATATGCACTCCTATGGAAATCAAGCCATACGGCACGGTGATGTCAAACCGGACAACATACTTCTGGATGACAAGTTCGTACCAAAAATCTTGGATTTCGGGTTATGGAAGCTGCTTAGAGAGGAATATTATTTCAGCAAGATTGTAGCCGGGGACATGGCTTACGTTGACCCAACGTTCCTTAAAACCGGGCAACTGACAGAAAAAAGCGACGTCTACAGCTTTGGGGCGGTTCTCTTAGAACTCATTACCAGGAAGCGAAGTGTATACGACGAATACTGTAGCCTCATTTTGGAGTTCCGTAAAGTTTGTGAGAAAGAAAAGAGCGGTAGCGCAATGTTGGACAAGGAGATCGCAGCTGAAGAAGAAGATATCTATTGCCTGGAAGGAATTGGCAAGCTGGCAATTGAGTGCCTAAAAGAAGATGTAGAAGATCGGCCCGAAATGGCGGCGGTAGTTGAGCGACTTGTAATGCTTAAAAAGGATAGGATGCTTAAGAGTTAGGGACGGTATCCAAGTGGCTTGCACTTGATTTACTTGGGCACTCTTCTCTGCTCCCTGTATATCACTGTACATGTGAATAAAATGTAAAATGTGAGGTCAACATTAACCAGCTCTGTGCAATTCTGCATAACTGAACTGTATAGTGCTGTCGTCATGAATGGCTAGCCAGTTTGCGAAACTGGACTTCCATACGATTGGGATGCTGGGATTTTTGCTTTTATATCAGGAGCAGTTTGGAATGGAGGATGTGTCTCTGAATACATTGTATTGGTGTGTCATTTCTTCTGTCCCTGAACTTTTCGAAGGATTACAACAACTTTTTAGCATGTGCAAAACAAAAAGCTTATTTGGGGGTAAACTGAAGGATCCCAAAGGGACTAAGCGCATATCATCGGACCCAGTTAAAGCCTGGTAGATGGAATCAAGAAAACTACTCTACGTAAGATGCATGGAGAACAGAACGATTGTTGGTATGGATGGACACGGAAATAAATACTGATTAATTTGCGATGACTGTCTCCGACATGAGACTTACCTGGGGATGTAAGCGTGGATGAGGCGAGCAGTGTAGCCCCCAAATCTCTTGAGCTCCGTGGGACCAGATCAACGGCTTGCTCCATGCGGCCAGGCCGGGCCGGGCCGAGCCGGAGAAGTTACTCGCGGGGGAACTGAGATCTGGCGGGCCGGGGGCCGAGGAGAGGTGCGGCAGCTGGTGGGGTGAGCTCTCCCCGCCCGCCGGCTGCTCTGCTGTCTGTGGTGCGGCGCGGGGCTGCAAGGAAAGCCGGAAGAGGAACAGAGGATGATTGGATTACAAGGTTCAGCCATGGCTATCCGCTGCCGCCACTGACGCTGGATAGAGGAAACAGGTCTGAAGAATGGCCTCTGTCCATCACGAGGAGAAACACACAGTGTTTCCCAGTGAGGATATTTGGCTCCCCGGTCTGAGCCCAAACTTTTTGCAAAAAACGAATAAACCGGCCTTTTAATAAGTTTTAAAACATTCTGAAAAAATGTGCATGCGTAGGAACGCATGCTTCATGTCTGCAAATTTTCATGACAAAATAGGCTTTTTATCAGTGATACAAAAAAACTCGAAGCAAAACACATTTCTCATGAAACATTACTAAAACATAACTGAACTAGTCTAGGGCAGGCGCGGCGGGTCTCCAACGTCGTCCTCATGACCGGCAGTGGTGAGCCTCGGAGGTATTTGCTTCAGCACAAATGATGGCTCGCTTTCCCACCGCTCATCGAAGTGGAACCGCTGCCTGATGCTTCAGTCGAAGGGGAAGGGTCCCTACGCTGCATGGACCAAAGATGGTTCTTGGGTAAGGGGACGATGATGGCCTGCGAGAGGGCAAGACACAGTCGTGAAGCCATCGCGACGGGTTAGCTTGAAGGGGTTAAAGCGGACACAGGGACGCAAGAGAGTTTATACTAGTTTGGCCCCTTCGATGAAGGTAAAAGTCTACGTCTAGTTGTGATGGAATTGATGGGGTTTTGATGACTAGGGAGCAAACAAGCTTCGCCTATGTCTCGAGTTGTTGTCTGTCCTCCTGAACCGCCGCCGGGCTGTCCCCTTATATACACGGGTGACGCCCGTCAGTTCACAAAGTCCCAACACCGGTCGATATTCGTATCCGGGTTGGTCTCTCCTTATTCCTAACTTACAATACAAGTTTATATACAAATACCGATTTGCGGCTACAAGTCTTAAACCGACTACGGGCCTTAGGCCCTCATCTGCCTTCTTGGGCTTTTAGCACTCTTGAACTACTGATGAAGTTGACCCGGCCCAGATAGGCCGGTTTACGCCCAGCAGTAATATCCCCAATATTAGGCCCCAAATTGATTTGAACGGGTTCATGTCAATCCCTTAACAAAAACTTCATCTTCAACATCTTCTCATAAATTGGTAAACCGCCATGATGTCATTTTCTCTGGTTGCTGTAAACCGGAATGACGTCACCTGTCATAACGAAGCTATCCATTATGCTTCTTTGTTTAATAGATCTGCGGAAATCAAGGCGACAGCTCCGTTTCATAGCACCTTGATTGTCACGCCTGACACATGTCCTTTTGCCTTATAAATAGGACCGAAGGGTCATTTCTTTTCTCCCCTTCGTTCCTTTCTTCGTCGTCTTCCTCGCGTCGACACCCTCGGAGCTCCGCCGCCGCCGTCAACTTCTGCACCAACCTTGGCCGCTGCATCAACCTGAACGCACCAGAGCACCGCGGCAACCTTCCGCGTCTTCCTTAACTCTGGTAAGCCTTCTGCTCTTCTCAACACAGATCTGTTCTAGGGTTTCATGTTCTTGCATTGTTCATCACATGTTCGTGTTCATATACTAACCCTGGATGCATCTGAGAATCCCTGCTCTATGTAATGGTAGCTTTTAGTATCCGCCTTTATTTTCATGCCCAAGACCATAGATCTCACATATATTTCTGCCCATTGATTCAATACTGTTCTGCCTTGAGTTTTTGAATATTTTTCTTATTTTCTGAACTTGCTTCAGATCCAACGCTGTAGAGAAATCTTGTGAAATCTGTTTCTGCACACTTATCCATCCGCAATCTCAGCTGTCTCAATGCTTAGATCAGGCGGTTTAACCTTGTAGAGAAAAAATTGCCAAAACGGTATACACCATTAGTCCCCTTGTTGAACCGCCAGATGTTACTGCTTCATAAAACTCCGGTTTAGATAGATCTGTCTCCGGTTTAACATTGCACATACCAATGTACCTTGATCAATGCATTTTTGAACCGGGATCTTCTACCTTGTAGATTTCCTCATGGCCAAGCAAGTATATGAGTGCAATTGGGTTCCTTCTCGCGTCACAGAGGCTCAACTGGACGATTTAGTCCTGATTGGCGCTTTAGGCAGCAAAGATACCATCCATTGGAGGGCTCCTGGCAAAGAATGCCCTCCCACACCTCAAGAAGGAGAGGTCGTTATTTTCGTAGATCACTTAGCCCGGGGCTTTAAGCCGCCCGGTTCTAAATTTTACCGGGATGTTTTAGCCGATTTCCAACTCCATCCACAAGACACTGGCCTCAACTCTGTTACAAATATGTGTCACTTTCAAGTGCTTTGTGAGGCGTTCTTTCAACAGGAACCCACAGTGGAATTGTTCAGAGACCTTTTCCATCTAAACCGCCGTACTGAGTTTACTGACGGCTCCAATACGGAGTTGGGTGGCGTGGCGATTCAGAAAAGAAAAGAGGTCACATACCCTCACGCCAAACTACACAGCCACCCCAAAGAGTGGAATCAGACATGGTTCTATTGCAAAGACACCTCCCCTGCTGATGAGAATCCCTTGCCTGGCTTTCGTCCGGAGCGGCTCAGCAATACACACCCCTTTCCGCAAAGGTTGACTGCCCAGGAGAGAAGCAAATATGCTCCTCAACTATCGAAGCTCAGAGCCTTTATGGCCAATGGTTTAACAGGGGTTGATCTCGCTCGCTGTTGGATATCATGGAGCATACTGCCTCTGAGTCAACGCTCCAGTTTGATGTGCGAGTATACTGGCAGTGTTGACGGCCCACTGCGACATTCCAACATCCAGCTCTCCGACGAAGAAATCACAGAGGCGGTAAATAAGATGTTGAATGAACCGGAACCCATCTGTGTGCTAGAAACGGCCTGCTTCCCTTCTGTGCCACCAACAAACTGCCAGCTGTAAGACTTTGATTTTTCTTTTTGCTGAATTTGTTATTGATATATCTGGTCATTGTTTAATATCATTGTCTGTGTAACCAGGGCAATGATCCGTTTTGGAGCGAGAAACTGCCGCAGGAGAAACCAGAAAAACCAGACAAACCGGAAAGAGCAACCCGGCAAAAGACTAAAGCTGTGAAGAAGACTGCTCATAGGAAAAGAACCACTGCATTCTCTAATCCGGCCCCTGATGATGATGTGGATAATCCGGACCTTGAGGTAGGGCTTGACTCACTTGGCTTATTTTTCATGCGTCTTATTGATGATGATATTTGTCAGGATGATGCCAAAGCCAGCCACGCTTGTTCTGAAAAGGCTGCAGCGGTACTACCGCGAATTGGAGCGGATGTAATTTTTTACTACCGCTCCAGAGCAGTACTAGCGTGGCTCCTATAGCGGTAGTATCGCTCCGGACCAAAAACTCGTCCTAAGTCTTGCGGTGGTAGGCCCGGATGTATTTTTTTAGTACCGCTCGCAAGCAGAAGTACCGCTACCATTTGCGGTAGTACCGTGAGGACGAGCGGTAGTACCGCTCCGGCGGTTCTTCTGGCCTTTTGCCTCCTCGCTGTTGTTTTTAAAAGGGGTACTTCCGCCCTAGCGGTAGTACCGCTCCTTGGAGCGGTAGTACCGCTCTGTGCGGGCTGTGAGCATAACAGTTGGATTTTTCCCCACCTATAAAAGGGGGTCTTCTTCCCCAATGAACCTAATCCTTTTAGCTCATGTTCTTCCCCCATTGTTGACCTTCTTTGAGCTTGCTAACTCTCAATCCCTCTAATGATTCTTGCTAGTTCTTGAGGGAAAAGAGAGAGGAGATCTAGATCCACGTTTCCACCAATCACTTTCTCCTCTTTGTGAGGGGAACCCCTTGGATCTAGATCTTGGAGTTCTTGGTGTTCTCCTTGTTGTTCTTCCTCTCATTTTCCTCCCTAGCATTAGTTGCTTCGGTGGGATTTGAGAGAGAAGGACTTGGGCACTCCGTGTGCCCTTGCCATTGCATTTGGTGCATCGGTTTGAGTTCTCCACGGTGATACGTGGAAGTGAAGTTTGAGAAGCTTATTATTCTTGGGTGTTTGGGCACCCTAGAGCTTGTTCCTCTTGGGTGCCTTGGCACCCTAGACGGTTGGTGTTGTTCGGAGCTCAATCATTGTGGTGTAAAGCTCCTGGCAAGCGTCGGGATCTCCAATTAGGTTGTGGAGATCGCCCCGAGCAATTTGACGGGTACCGGTGACCGCCCCCAAGGGTTGCCAAAGTGTACGGGTTCGGTGACCGCCCCCAAGGGTTGCCATTTGTACGGGTTCGGTGACCGCCCTCAAGGGTCCCTTAGTGGAATCACGACATCTTGCATTGTGCGAGGGCGTGAGGAGATTACGGTGGCCCTAGTGGCTTCTTGGGGAGCATTGTGCCTCCACACCGCTCCAAACGGAGATTAGCATCCGCAAGGGTGTGAACTTCGGGATACATCATCGTCTCCGCGTGCCTCGGTTATCTCTTACCCGAGCTTTTTACTTATGCACTTCACTTTGTGATAGCCATATTGTTTCTTATCATATATCTTGCTATCACCTAGTAGTTTATCTTGCTTAGCATAAGTTTTTGGTGCACATAGGTGAGCCTAGTTGTTGTAGGTTTTGTGCTTGACAAATTAACCACTAGGTTTATTCCGCATTTGTTCAAGCCTAAACCGTAATTATTTTAAAGCGCCTATTCACCCCCCCCCTCTAGGCGACATCCACGATCTTTCAATTGGTATCAGAGCCTTGTCTCTCTTTATAGGGCTTAACCGCCTAGAGAGTAAGGATGTCAACTAGGGGATTAGGATTCTCTGACACTCTTACTTTCGATGGCACAAATTTTGATGTTTGGGTAATTCGCATGCTTAATCTCTTTAGGGTCATGGACCCAAATTTAGAGCGAATTGTAGATATGGGTTTTTCTCCTCCAAAGGATCCCCAAAGATTATCTTTAGAGGATGAGAGAAACTCTTATCTCAATTCTCAAGCTTCTAATGTGCTTTTCGATGCTTTGAGCAATGTAGTTATATTTCAACTCATGCCGTTTCGGGATGCTCATGAGTTGTGGACAAAGCTTCAAGATAAATATGGCGTGTCCAAGTTTTGTGGGGATGATTGTTCTCCCTCCACATCCGACCGTATAGTCTTCTCAACTTCTTCTACTTCACCTACATGTGGTTTGCCACAAGGTAATGATATGGTGAGTAGTGTTGGTCATTGCAATGATGATAATATGCTTATTGTGGATGATCCTTCATCACTATCTTATTGCAATGCTTCTTCTTTGGAATTTAACACTTCGAGCACCATACATGTTTCACATGCTTGTGTTGATAGTCCGTGCATATCTTGTAGAAATTGTTTGACTAAATCTCATGATGATATGCTTGCTATATCTTGTTGCTATGATAAAAATGCTTGTATTTCCTCGAGTTGTGGTGCTAACAATGTAGAGGAGACCCAACACTCAATGGAACAAGATGTGGTTTTAAATGGTGCTTCAAGGGATCCTACATCATCATCTATTGCTTTTTGCCTTATGGCTAAGGATTCAAAGGTATCTCCTACTTTGAAACCCAATATGTCTCTTGATGATGATGTTGATGCTAATGATGATAAGGATAATGATGAAGATAATGATAATGTTGCCTCCTTAAAAATTAAGGGGGAAATGGTTTTTAAAGATCTTAATAAAAATAAAATTGCTCGTTCCAACTTCATGAAAATCATGTCCATTGCCATTGAGGGCAAGAAATATATTGATGAGTTGGAATCTCG
This sequence comes from Triticum aestivum, assembly GCF_018294505.1. Taxonomy (NCBI): domain Eukaryota; kingdom Viridiplantae; phylum Streptophyta; class Magnoliopsida; order Poales; family Poaceae; genus Triticum; species Triticum aestivum. The sequence goes on along the minus strand of NC_057797.1, from coordinate 32,087,677 downwards.
TCTTGAGGAGCATGAGGTCACCATTGATAAAATGGAAGGTCATGAGCGTGATTACGCTAATGAGATCGCGGACCTCTCCCAAGCTCTCGAACTTAAACAAACCACCAAGGAATCTCTTGAGGAGACTTTTGCTCTAGAATTATCTAGAGTGAGGGAATCTCGTGATAGAGCTCTTGAGGTGGCCAATGATTTTGAAATAAAAAATGAGGAGCTTGAAGTTGCACATGATAAATTCCTTGGGGACTTTGAGCACCTCGAAAATGGATCAAGGGTCATTAAGAGTGAGCTCATCAAACTCACCGAGTCTCATGCTCAACTTAAAGCTTTGTATTCAAAAGAGCTTTCCAAGGTGTCCTCTCCTCTTGTTGTTAATGATGATGCTTGTGCTACTAACTCTATCTCTTGTGAAGCATCCATTTTGAAGGAGAATGTTGAGCTAAGGGCTCAACTTGAGTTGCTATCTAGCAATTATGGGATGTTGGAAGAAAATCATGTAAAGCTCACAAGCTCTCATGATGATCTTCTAGTATCCCATAATGTGCTAAAGTTAGCTCATGAGGCCATGCTTGCTAAGGTAACATCTAGTGAGCCTCATGTGGATACTAGCACTACTTTTATTCAAAATGCTATATTGCCTTGTGCTAGTCCTCGCGATTCATCCATGCATAATGTTAGTACATCTTGTGATGAATTGCTTTCCTTGCCTTGTTGCTCTAACGATGAAGCTTATACTTCCTCTAGTACTTGTGTTGAGACTAACCATGTAGAGGAAATCAAAGAGCTCAAGGCCCAAGTCACTTCTTTGAAGAAAGACTTGGAAAAGAGTCATGAAGGGAAATTCATACTCAACAATATCTTGAGTGTGCAAAAATCCCCCAATGACAAAGGTGGACTTGGATTCAACTCCAACAAGAAGAAGAAGTCCAAGGTGAACAAAAAGAAGGGCCAAGAACAAGTCAAGAATTCGGCCAAGATTGTTTGCTTCAAGTGCAAAGTAGAAGGGCATCATGTTAGATCTTGCCCATTGAAGAAGAAGCCCATTAGTGACAAGCAACAAGGGAAGCAGCCACAAGTTCACTCTCATTCTCAACCTCAAGTTGAAGAAAAGCCTCTTCCCAGGAAGACTCAAGCTTATGCTTCTCAAGTTGAGAAATCAAGTGAGAAGAAAGTGAAGAGTAGACATTGCTACCTATGTCGCGAAAAAGGTCACCTCGCTTCTTCATGCACTAGTGGTAACTTATCCAACCCAATTATTATTGATGATGTCTATTCTTTTGGGAAGGATAAGGTTGGCAATGTGGTTGCCAAGTTTGTTGGTACTCAAAGTGGTTTGAAGCAAAGAACCATTTGGGTAGCCAAGCCTATTGTGACTAACCTCTTAGGACCCAACTTGGTTGGGGACCAACAAGCTCAAACTTGATCAATAGGTGATGTTGGAGGTCATTGGAGACTTGGCTACATTATGAAGAATTAAGGGGACTTCATCATTCTTATTGTCTCAAGCCAAGTCATTCGGATTATCAAGTTTCTATCTTATATCCAATGTTCCTCCTTGTGGTAACTCGTGCTTAAATTGTTTACATTGAAAGTTACTTGCCCCTTTGCATGTTTGGCTTTGTTCCTTGCATGTGTTTGTATATGTTGTGCTTCCAACTTGATTATCTTGAGCAATCAAGTATGTGTGTGTTGGTTTGCACATCATGTACGTGTGTGTCATGCGTTGAGCCTTTTGCATCTTGTTTATTTCTTAGTTGGCTCTTGTGAGAGATTAATGGAATATCCCATTATGGGGGAGTGATGTGCTTTGTGCACTTCACAATCCTATAAAGGTGGGTACATGGGGAATACCACTTAGAATTTATATTGCAAGCTTATCTAGTCGCTATGTAGTATGTCTTCTCATGAGAAATTCAAATTCTAAATAGTCCATTAATTATCTATTGTTGGATCCTTTAATTGCCTCTTGTCTATCTTTAATTGGTATCACATTATGGGGGAGTAATATGCTATGTGTATATTACTAGCCTAGAAAATGTGTACATTTGAGATATTGTCATCTAGAGTTGATATTGTGAATTATCTTGTTCTTAGGTGGCATGTTAGCTCTACAAGTTGTAATTTTCTTTTTGTTTGGTGTGAAGATGATGTCGGATATCCTTGTTATCTACCATCGGGAATTATTTCCAAATACTTCTTGTCTTTTAACAATTGGTACTCACTTATGTGTGGTAGAAATTATTGATCATCTTTACATTGGCCTTTGCTTTTATTTGCTTTTTCTCTTGCCTAGGATTGTGTCAACTCCCATTGTATTCCATACCACTTGTGGATCTTGTTGATTTCTTGACCTTGTCTAGTGTTTTCTAGATATAGTGAAAGTGGTGATCCCACCCCGTGCATTTTGTATTCAAATGCAAATTCTCTATAATGCACTAGTCTTGGGGGAGCCATCCTATTCTCTATAAAACACTCATCTTGTGATCCTTATCAAGTGTGTGTTTGTGGAAGGCAAGCCGTTTCTTTTTGGTGCTGTGTGCCATCATGAAACTCTGTAGAGGGCTTGGTTTGTTTGGAACCATTCTCTCTTTTGGGAGTTTGACATCTTTCTTTTTGAGTGTATCAATGGATATCTCATTCCTTGATGTATCTTTTATGGATATCCTCCAAGTGATGATTTATTCATTTGGTATCTTTTCTTCGCTTGGTATTTCTTTGTCTTTTGGTCTCGGTTCTTGAAAGTCTTGAGCATGCGTATTTACTCCTTGTAGTTTCTTTGGCATGTTTTCTTTCTTTGACCCAATATATAGGGGGAACTCTAGCAAGTCTTAAATTGGATGAGATGTGCATGAAATTCATTTTCATATCTATATGCACATATTTATGTGGAGTTTGTCCTATGTGTTGTTGGTTCTCTAACTCTTTGGTCCCAATGAGTTTGGGTACCATTTTGTTTGTGTTGTTGTTCTATGAACAAGTGGAGATGCATTGGATGCTCGGCTCACTCACAAGGAAGGTGGTGTCACCATGTGCTTATTGGAGTCAAGCTAGGATGATTAATGAACTACTATCTACCTTTAATTGGCATCTACTACATCCATCCAATGGTATCTCAGTAACAAGTATCATCATCTACTTCATGCACACATTTCTTGCATCAACCTTTCGTAGGTTGTATCATGGCATGTTATCCATTCTCTCTTGTGATACTTGTTTCCTTTCTCAAAGCATCCCAACAATGATGTCTTGTTGCTAGTTGTGATGTCTTTGATGTTCGTGTGGTTGGAATTCATTTATATGCAATAAGACCATATCTATCCTTGTGCTATGCTCTCAAGCAAATATCTTATTGGTATATGTATGACTTCCGTTTGGATATCTTGTTCCTTCATGTTGTAACTATTTCGGGTGTACATCATTCTTTATAGATATATATCATCATGATTTCGTCTACCTAGAACCTTATACACTTGAGAGAAATTACATCTCTAGATGATATCCTTTCTTTCACGCCCACCTTGCCTTTCTTATGTTATTTCTTTGGTGGCTCCGTGAAAGCTTTTGCCTTGAGTGTGTATCGTATCTCGTTGCATCTTGATGCACTCCTACGTGGTGAAGATTATTTTCCTCATGCTTATCTCTACGAGGCTTTTTCCATCTTAATTGGTATCCCTCGTCTTGATGAGGCTTTCATCTTCTATCTTCGCCACGGGTTGTCACAAGCATAGGTTCTTTATATGCTTATTAGTTAGCTTGTGAACCCATTTGCTAGTTGTATGTGGGAATGATAGGCCTTGCACTGTGTTGCCTCATTTTTTCAAGACTTTATTGATGCTTAATGCTCATCCGTACATTAGTCTTCTCAAGTGCATTGCCTTGACTCACACACATCATTTTGGTTGAGCCCATTCTTAAGTTGTCTTTTTCACTTATTGCTCAACCACGTGTTTGTTACATGTACTAGGCTTAGTTTCCTATATGCTCACTTGCACTTGTTGTAAGTTTCCATTGATTTTGGGGGAGCTATGATCCTATTTTGTGCACTTTGTATCCAAATACAAAAATTCTTATGTGTGCACAAATCATGGGGAGCTTCTCTAGTTTCTTTAGAACACTCCTTTGCTCTTATCATAATATCCTTTATTCATGTAGCTCGTAGGATCTTTGGCCTAGTTGGTTCAATTGGTATCTTTTGATAGCTTGCTTCAATTGGTATCTTTTGATTGCTTGATTGCTTGTTTCTCTCTTTGTTATGTCCTTGTGGCATATCATTCCTTTAGCAATCTTGGTGCCTCAATATAGTTGGTCTTCCTGCAAGTATTACCGTTGGATATGTGTATTGCATTCCACTCTCTTGTTGAGAAATACACAATTTATGGAGGAATACAATTTATATTGGCCTTCTATGCTTTTCGCCCATTTTGGCAATCGATGCCAATGGGGGAGAAGTTTCAGAGAGTTTTGTGGAGAAGTCTTCAGAGTTTTCTCCTTACTTTGGTTTTGTTCCTAAGCATTTGCATCTCATACACATGCATTATTGGTTGTTGCATTGCTTGGTGATGCATAATTCCTTGTATAAACTCTCGTGAAAGTGATTGTCATCAATTACCAAAATGGGGGAGATTGAAAGAACATGCGGTGCCCCCATGTTTGGTTTTGGTAATTGATGACAATCTCTATGGACTAATGGTTTCCTTGAGTTATATTTGAAGGTTTTGTCCATAGGCTTTTCTTGGAGTACATGTGTTGGTTTCAAGGAGAGTTTGTGTCGACCAAGGTGCTATTCAAGGAATATTGGTCATTTGAGAGTTGAGCTTATTGCAAGCATGTCTTGAAGAAGAAGATTGTGTGATCATTCATGTTTACCTTCAAGACATCATCCAAACGAAGAGAGTTGGAAAGATTCAAGGTTGATCAAGACTAAGTCAAGAGTGAATCAAGTTGATCAACTCACAAAGAGTAGAAGATGTACCAAGAGGGATCAAGTGATCCCATGGTATGGTAAGCATTGTCCATTGCACTTTGTGTACTAACCCATGGTCTATGTGAGAGTCTATGTGGGGTTAGGTACGTGTCCATGGGCTTGCGTCAAGAGGATGATATCATACAACCCATGGTAAGGATGACATCAAGTGGTGATCGTCATCAAGATTGCCGTGTGCAATTTCAAGTGGAGAATCACGAAGAGATCAAGTGCTCGAAGCTTGCCATCCATTGTGGTGTCAATGGACTTGTGAAGATGTGCCGAAGAGTGGCTCACCCATAGTGGAGTATGGGGGAGCAATCATTTAGTCTTCATCGACCCAACGCAATCAAAAAAGGTGGTCCATCTTGAGGAGGACAAGATCGTCATCATCTAACTCAAGTGGATCATGTGCAAGGCAAATGTTTGCCCTTGATAGGTTTTCTATTTTACTGGTCTCATGGTGGTAGTTGGGAGACCGGGTTATAGGATCGATAGCCGTACTACCAAGGGGGGCTCTCAAGTGAGTAGCTTGATCGTATCGTTCGTCGAGAGCTCAAACCATTGCATCCTTGCATCATGTTTCTTGGTTCTTGTTTGGTTCTCTTTGTGAGTCTTAGAGCTTATGGTCATCTTGATGACAAGCTTGAGTTCATCGAAAACGGAGTTCGCATGCGTCTTCTATGATGTTTTCGGTGTTGTAGGTTTTACCGGTCTTATCTGAGGAAGGGTCATCACCATTTTCTTATGGGCCTTTTCTAATTTGCTTCTTATTGTTATTTCTTTCAAGATTGTGTTAGCCCTTGTCTCTAGCTTTCCAACAAACTTGGCTTCATCGAAAACGGAGTTCGCATGCGTCTTCTGTGATGTTTCCGGTGTTGTAGGTTTTACCGGTCTTATCCGAGGAAGGGTCCTCACCATTTTCTTATGGGCCTTTTCTAATTTGCTTCTTATTGATATTTCTTTCAAGATTGTGTTAGCCCTTGTCGCTAGCTTTCCAACAAACTTGGTTTCATCGAATTCGGAGTCCGTTTGCAAAAGTTGTGGCAGTTTTGGTGTTCTGAAAAGGCTGCAGCGGTACTACCGCGAATTGGAGCGGATGTAATTTTTTACTACCGCTCCAGAGCAGTACTACCGCGGCTCCTACAGCGATAGTACCGCTCCGGACTAAAAACTCGTCCCAAGTCTTGCGGTGGTAGGCCCGGATGTATTTTTTAGTACCGCTCGCAAGCAGTAGTACCGCTACCATTTGCGGTAGTACCGTGAGGTCGAGCGGTAGTACCGTGAGGACGAGCGGTAGTACCGCTCCGGCGGTTCTTCTGGCCTTTTGCCTCCTCGCTGTTGTTTTTCAAAGGGGTACTTCCGCCCTAGCGGTAGTACCGCTCTGTGCGGGCTGTGAGCATAACGGTTGGATTTTCCCCACCTATAAAAGGGGGTCTTCTTCCCCAATGAACCTAATCCTTTTAGCTCGTGTTCTTCCCCCATTGTTGACCTTCTTCCAGCTTGCTAACTCTCAATCCCTCCAATGATTTTTGCTAGTTCTTGAGGGAAAAGAGAGAGGAGATCTAGATCCACGTTTCCACCAATCACTTTCTCCTCTTTGTGAGGGGAACCCCTTGGATCTAGATCTTGGAGTTCTTGGTGTTCTCCTTGTTGTTCTTCCTCTCATTTTCCTCCCTAGCATTAGTTGCTTCGGTGGGATTTGAGAGAGAAGGACTTGGGCACTCCGTGTGCCCTTGCCATTGCATTTGGTGCATCGGTTTGAGTTCTCCACGATGATACGTGGAAGTGAAGTTTGAGAAGCTTATTATTCTTGGGTGTTTGGGCACCCTAGAGCTTGTTCCTCTTGGGTGCCTTGGCGCCCTAGACGGTTGGTATTGTTCGGAGCTCAATCATTGTGGTGTAAAGCTCCGGGCAAGCGTCGGGGTCTCCAATTAGGTTGTGGAGATCGCCCCGAGCAATTTGACGGGTACCGGTGACCGCCCCCAAGGGTTGCCAAAGTGTACGGGTTCGGTGACCGCCCCCAAGGGTTGCCATTTGTACAGGTTCGGTGACCGCCCTCAAGGGCCCCTTAGTGGAATCACGGCATCTTGCATTGTGCAAGGGCATGAGGAGATTACGGTGGCCCTAGTGGCTTCTTGGGGAGCATTGTGCCTCCACACCGCTCCAAACGGAGATTAGCATCCGCAAGGGTGTGAACTTCGGGATACATCATCGTCTCCGCGTGCCTCGGTTATCTCTTACCCCGAGCTCTTTACTTATGCATTTTACTTTGTGATAGCCATATTGTTTCTTATCATATATCTTGCTATTACCTAGTAGTTTATCTTGCTTAGCATAAGTTTTTGGTGCACATAGGTGAGCCTAGTTGTTGTAGGTTTTGTGCTTGACAAATTAACCGCTAGGTTTATTCTGCATTTGTTCAAGCCTAAACCGTAATTATTTTAAAGCGCCTATTCACCCCCCCCCCCTCTAGGCGACATCCATGATCTTTCAACGCTGATGCTGCAGAGGTAATTATTCTCTCTTCCGATTCAGAACCTTTGCCTTCACTAAAAATCCGTTAGGCAAAACGGAAAGTTAAATTTTCTCATCCTCTTGCTTATTTGGATCCCAAATTTCTTATGAAGACCCAACAGCACGATGCTCGTCGCACCACTCGTCACAGTGGCCAGGTAGTTACCTCCGCCGGTTTACCGAACAGTCCGGTTCGGAAACGCCGCTCAGAGGTCTCTAATTTGCTTGTCAGTTCTTGTCCTAAAGCGGGCTGCTTTCGTCAACCTCTTAATCCATCTGACTCCGATTACCGGGTTACTTCCCACTCATCCTCTGGCGAGTCATCGGCTACTCAGCTGCCACCGCTCAAAACGGTGCTTGGGTACGCTATACTTATCATAATATTTGCAGCACATTGCCTTGGAACATATGTTGTATTTCATTTTGTTATTCCTTTCTGGGCCAAACCTAGGCCAAGCAAGAAGGCTCGCCTGGACAAAGCGGCCGAAGAAGATGCCGTCCTTGAACCGGGCAAGACGTCAGATCTTGAAACGGCTATTCCTGAGGATATACCCAATGATCCACCGCAGCAAGACGACGATCTTATTGCTGAAGAGATACCTATTGGTACCTCAAATCCTGTCAATCATCCCACAAGCTCCATCCGGATTGAGAAATCCACCGGTCCAACAAAGCCTACTGACAAGCCAACAGCCCCAGTGCAAACCGGCGATACCAAGGATGATGAGGTTGTCATTACTGGCACTGGCCATACTGAGCCAAGCAATCCTGTCGCTTTGTCCAAACATTCTACCAAGGAAAAATTTGCTGCCTTTGGCAAAGGCAAGTGGAATGCTGATCTGGCGATTTACGCTGCTCTGAACGCCTAAGATATCCATTCCGGCTACCTGAATCGGCTGTATACCAGTCGTGACTATGAAGCCGGTCTGGTTAATATGATGAAAGATAAATATGAGGTAACTTCGATATGCTCTTTCCTGCTTGTATGCTTCAATTCTTGCTGACTCTCCTAGCCCCCAAGGGCCTGTTTGTAATCTTCTTTCAAACCGGGACTTACTAATATAAATCTTGATGCTTTGAAATTCGCTGATGTAGCCCCCAAGGGCCGGTTCAACTTAGCGTAGTTAAACCGGTACTTTAAGTAATTGAGATTGCCGCATCAGAATATATACGAGCAAATAGCCATTAGCCCCCAAGTGCCAAGTTGAATACTTGTATTGATCTTGGGACTTTGTAAGCAATTGAACGATGAAGATCGAATATGCATTAGCCCCCAAGTGCCAAGTGCATAACTTGTTATGTGGTTGGTACTTCAATCCTTGTACCGTTTTGTTGAAGCATATAATTGTCTGCATGTAGGCTGAGCTGAAGACGAAAGAAAACCAAGTCGCCAATCTCCAAGGAAACCTGAAAACCCAACAAGCTGAAACCTCCAAAGCAAAAGAGGAACTAGCCAGTGCTTTAAGCGCCATGGAACAGCTTAAGGAGAGCTTCAAGAAGAAGCGGGCGGATTGGGCCACTGAAAAGTCCGCTTTAATCAAATGAGCAGAGGATGCCGAGGCTGCACTAAAACTGGTGGCGGATGAACTGACCAGCATAAAGAGGCACGTGCATGCCATGACCACTGCTATCTTTGGTAAGCCAGTTTGACTTCTAAATTGACTCTGCCTTCTTACAGAGCTGCCGGTTTGTTAACCCTTTATGATATTTCAGGGACACGCATTGGTCACTTGGGGTCAGATGTGCAGAAGAAATTGAAAGCCGCCTATACATTGGTCGAACAACTGTACACTGGTGCATAGTGGATCATCTGTACCGCATCCCACAACAAGCCGACACTAACCTTGATTCAGGACACTCTGATGAAACTATCGGTGCTTCCTGCCCGGGTTGAAGAGCTGAAGAAATCTGCTGCCCGAACCGGTGCAGTCAATGCTTTAATCTAGGCAAAAGCTTGGGTGCCAGATTTTGATCCTATTGAAGCAGCTCAGGGCTATCCCAGCTTGAAGGAAGACGGGTCAGAGTTTGGTGAAGCGGATCTGCGAGCAATAAACCGGGAGGTGCGTCCGCTAGCTTGTCAATTGGCTGAAGAAGCAGACTTATCTCATTATCAAGCCCAATATGACAATCAAAACAAGCGAATAGCTGCACCAATTCATGAAGCGGAAAATCTTATCCCTCCAATCCGTAAGCATACTTACGCTCCCGATATTGACCCGTCGTTGCTGATCCATGATGAAGCTGTTTTTCAAGCATTAATGGGAATCTACTGGACAACTATTGATTTCCAGCCGCTGGGTAGAGCAACTGAAGCTGAAGCAGCGCGGGATGGCCCACAACCATCAGGCCGAGCTGGTGACCAAGCTTGAATCGGAAGCCGGTTTAAAACTGCTTCTCCTTTGCGAAAAAACAATGATCTTATTGTGGGCATCGTGTTGCCTTGTAATAGTCTAGCTGATACTTTGGATGTTGATATGCCTTCGTGCATAATTGCTGCCACTTGCTCTTCCTTTGGATGATGAACTTTCCAAAGTACTTTCTGCAATAAAAAATCTTCAAGTGCCATCGCGGTTGTACCGTCAGGCGGAATATGATGTCTTCATACATGAAAGCAAAACATCCGAATTTTTTTAAGTATATGACCAAATTTTTGAGATACATAATACCTGCCATCGTTGAACGTGAAGTTGGCTTGGCCAATCTTGAAGCGGAGTTTTATAAACCCACACTGTTGGAGGAGATAGCAGCTCCCATATATATATGACGCCGGTTTACTATGTAAACCATGCCGGGTTATAATAACCACCGTGTTACTCCATAAGAGGATGTTAACAAAAAAGATCAAACTGGGCAAATAGTCTCCAGATTGAAATGAACCGTGTTCCGTCAATTGACAATGTGAACCGGTTAAAAACTTTGTCGGTTTAAAAAACGCAATTAAAAGCAAGAAAAACCTTTCAAAGAAAAGTGTGAAGCAAATGCAATGACAAAACCGTTTGCAAAAAAAGGTTTATTTGAGCTGATCAGATGGCGTTACCATGGCCGAACACGACCAAGCTCCCGTTAGGTGTAACTATGGTTCTATTCAGCCAGGTCCCCAAATGAAACCGTGGCATTTATGCCGATCAAGTGGCATGGCAATGGTTCAGGTTCGACCAAGCCCTCAAGTGTTTCTGTGGCCTTAGGCCGATCAAGAGGCATGACTGGTTCAGACGTGACCAAGTCCCCAAGTGATCTGGTGGCTCTCGCCTATCAAGAGGTATTGTATTGGTTCGGACACGACCAAACCCCCAAGTGATATAACATGATGCTTTTAAAAAGCGAACTCAAGGGATAAACCGGAGGCCGCTTTAGAGCAACTCCGTGTAACCACACATGATGTAAAAGAACAGATACCCCGCTTTAGCTGAGGTTCCGGTTTATTATATTTAATCATAATATATACATCGTCGTAATATGTACATAAGTATAGCCAATGGCTCAGGTATAGTAAGGCCGAAGATGAGCTATGTTCCACGACCTGTTGGTCTCCTCTTCTGATGTACATGAGTCCTTATGCTCTCGAATATCGATCAGATAGTATGACCCGTTGTGCAGATTCTTGCTGACCACGAAAGCCCCCTCCCAAGGTGGGGATAGCTTATGCATATCAGTCTGATCTTGGATGAGCCGAAGCACCAAATCTCCTTTCTAAAAGGTTCTGGTTCTGACTCGGCGACTGTGATAACGACGAAGATCCTGTTGGTAAATCGCCGATCGGGCGGCTGCTATGTCACGCTCTTCATCCAACCGGTCCAAAGCATCTTGCCGTGCTGTCTCATTGTCCGCTTCAATATAAGCCGTCACACGAGGTGAATCATGACGGATATCACTGGGGAGAACCGCCTCCGCTCCATAAACCATGAAGAACGGTGTGTATCATGTTGATCTGTTGGGTGTTGTGTTGATGCTCCATAACACAGATGGTAATTCTTCTACCCAACAACCCGGCGTTCTCTACAAAGGAACCATGAGCCGGGGTTTGATGCCTCGCAAGATCTCTTGATTAGCCCTTTCTGCTTGACCATTGGACTGCGGGTGTGCCACTGATGAAACATCGAGCCGGATATGCTCCCGTTCGCAGAACTCCTTCATGGCACCTTTGGACAAATTGGTACCATTATCTGTGATGATACTGTGCGGAAAGCCAAACCGGAAAATCACTTTTTTGATGAACTGAACCGTCGTGGCCGCATCACACTTGCTAACAGGTTTTGCCTCCACCCACTTTGTAAACTTGTCAACCGCCACCAAGAGGTGGGTCTTCTTATCTTTGGACCTTTTGAAAGGCCCAACCATATCCAGCCCCCAAGTCGCAAACGGTCAAGTAATTGGAATCATTCTCAATTCTTGAGCCGGTACATGAGCACGTCTTGAAAACCTTTGGCAACCATCACATCGTCTGACCAGATCCTTCGCATCAGCATGAGCAGTTAACCAATAGAAGCCATGGCGAAACGCTTTAGCCACCAGAGACTTTGAACCGGCATGGTGACCACAATCTCCTTCGTGGATCTCACGCAAAATTTCACGGCCTTCCTCAGAAGACACACAACGTTGAAATGCTCCTGACACACTGCAATGATGCAACTCGCCATTGATAATAGCCATGGACTTGGATTGTCAGATTATCTGTCGGGCCAGAGTCTCATCCTCTGGTAACTCGCCCCGGTTCTTGTGCGCCAGGTAAGGAAGCGTCCAATCCGGAATAACATGAAGAGCTGCCACCAATTGAGCCTCCGGATCAGGAATAGCCAAGTCCGCTTCACCAGGGATCTTGACTGACGGGTTGTGCAGCACATCCAGAAAAACATTGGGCGGGGCCGGTTTGCGCTGAGAGCCCACCCGGCTTAAAGCGTCCGTCGCTTCATTTTTCCGCCGGTCCACGTGGTCCACCTGATAGCCCTTAAAATGACATGCAACAATATCCACCTCACGACGATATGCTGCCATGAGGGGGTCCTTGGAATCCCAAGTGTCGGATACTTGCTGAGCCACAAGGTCCGAGTCCCCGAAGCACTTAACTCGACTTAGATTCATCTCCTTAGCCATCCGGAGACCATGGAGCAAGGCTTCATACTCAGCTGCATTGTTAGTACAAGGGAACATTAAGGGGAGAACATAACAAAACTTATCACCTTGCGGGGAAGTTAATACGACTCCAGCCCCCGAGCCTTCCAACTGCCTGGATCCATCAAAATGGATGGTCCAATATGTGTGATCCGGCTTTTCTTCAGGTGCTTGCATTTCCGTCCAATCATTGATGAAATCAACAAGTGCTTGAGACTTAACCGCCGTCCGAGGCACATACTTCAAATCGTGCGGCCCAAGCTCTATAGCCCACTTGGCAATCCGGCCAGTTGCTTCCCGGTTCTGGATGATATCTCCCAAAGGAGCAGAACTGACCACTGTAATTGGGTGCCCTTGGAAGTATTGTTTAAGCTTCCGGCTTGCCATAAAAACTCCATACACCAACTTCTGCCAATGCGGATACCTTTGCTTGGACTCGATGAGTACCTCACTGATATAATAGACCGGACGTTGAACCGGATGCTCCTTACCTGCCTCCTTTCGCTCCACCACAATAGCCACGCTGACCGCCCGAGCATTAGCAGCAACATATAGCAGTAACGGCTCCTTGTTAATGGGAGCGGCGAGCACAGGCGGATTGGCCAATTGCCGCTTTAAGTCCTCAAATGCTTCATCAGCAGCGGAACTCCAGACAAACTGATCCGTTTTTTTAACATCTGATACAAAGGGATTGCCTTCTCACCAAGACGACTGATAAACCGGCTTAACGCGGCAATCCGGCCTGCTAGGCGTTGAACATCATTGATACACTTTGGTTTAGCCATGGAGGTGATGGCTGTGATCTTCTCCGGATTAGCCTCAATTCCCCTGTTGGACACCAGAAAACCCAATAACTTGCCCGCCGGTACACCAAAGACACACTTGTCCGGATTAAGCATCATCTTGTATGTCCTCAAGTTATCAAAGGTTTCTCTCAAATCATCAATCAGAGTCTCCTTCTCCCTGGACTTAACCACGATATCATCCACGTAAGCATGTACATTACGGCCAATCTGCTTGTGAAGACAATTTTGTACACACCGTTGATAAGTTGTCTGGGCACTCTTGAGCCCAAAGGGCATAGACACATAGCAGAAGGCTCCAAAGGGAGTTATAAATGTCGTCTTCTCCTGCTCCTTAACTGCCATTTTGATCTGATGATAGCCAGAATATGCATCCAAAAAACTTAAACGCTCACAACCCGCCGTAGCATCAATAATTTGATCAATACGGGGGAGGGCAAAAGGATCTGCTGGACAAGCCTTATTAAGATCTGTGTAATCCACGCACATGCGCCAGGGGCTGTTTTTTTTAAGGACCAGCACTGGATTGGCAAGCCACTCCGGGTGAAAAACTTCAACAATAAAACCAGCCGCTAAGAGCCTGGCTACCTCTTCTCCAATCGCCTTGCGTCTTTCTTCGTTAAATCGGCGGAGAAACTGTTTCACCGGTTTCTATTTAGGATCCACATTAAGGGTGTGCTCAGCGAGTTGCCTCGGTACACCTGGCATGTCAGAGGGCTTCCATGCAAAAATGTCCCAATTCTCACGGATGAACTCGATGAGCGCGCTTTCCTATTTCGGATCCAAGTTGGCACTGATGCTGAACTGCTTGGACGAATCGCCAGGTACGAAGTCAACAAGCTTAGTTTCTGCTGCCGATTTGAACTTCAGGGCCGGATCATGCTTTGTAGTTGGCTTCTTTAATGGAGTCATGTCCGCCGGATCAACATTGTCTTTATAATACTTCAACTCCTCGGTGGCACAGACCGACTCTGCATAGGCCGCATCTCCTTCCTCGCACTCCAAAGCGATTTTGCGGCTTCTGTGAACCGTTATTGTCCCCTTGTGACCCGGCATCTTGAGCTGCAAATACACATAACAGGGCCGTGCCATAAACTTGGCGTAGGCCGGTCGCCCAAACAGGGCGTGATATGGACTTTGGATTTTCACCACTTCAAACGTCAATATCTCCGACCTGGAATCATGATCATCCCCAAAGGCCACTTCCAGAGCTATCTTACCAACATGATATGCTGATCTGACAGGTACTACACCGTGGAACACCGTATTAGACGGTTTGAGATTTTTATCTGTTAGTCCCATACGACGGAAGGTCTCATAGTACAAGATATTAATGCTGCTCCCCCCATCCATGAGCACCTTGGTGAACTTGTAACCTCCCACCTGAGGCGCCACCACCAGAGCCAACTAACCCGGATTATCAACCTGGGGAGGGTGATCCTCTCTGCTCCATATGATTGGCTGTTCAGACCAGCGTAGATAATGAGGTATGGACGGTTCAACAGAGTTGACCGCCCGCTTCTGAACCTTCCGGTCTCGCTTGTCCAAGCTAGTGGTGAAGACATGGTACTACCCACTACTCAACTGATTTGGGTTGCTCTGGTAACCTGACTGTTGCTGCTGTTGGTTGTAACCACCCTGGTTGTTCTAACTATTTTGATTATTATGTTCGCCCGGATTACCGTTAAATCCTGAACCGGAATTTCCTCCGCCGTAACCCGGCCCGGACCCTGAACCACCGTCGGAGCCGTGATCATACCGGAAAGCATTAGAATTCTTGAACTCCTGCATAATGAAGCAATCCTTCCAAAGGTGGTTTGCTGGCGCCTCCTTCGTCCCATGCCTTGAACAGGGCTGGCTCAGTAGATAGTTTAGGCGGTCCGGGTTAGGGTTGGGTGCCCCATTGTGATTTTTTGGTCTATCCTTGCGTCGCTGGCCATTGTCCTGCGTGTTGGTATTAGCCACAAAGTCCATGTTACCATCCGCTTTACGCTTGCCCCCACCACCGTTGCCTGCCCAGTGATGCTGCTGACCTTTGGAGTTGCTGTTCCTCTTTCCCTTCCCTGCCTTGTCATCATCAGATTCGGGATCCTTGGTACTATCAGAATCAGCATACTTCACGAAAGCGGCCATGAGGGTCCCCATATCATTGCAATGACGCTTCATCCGTCCCAACTTCAGCTTTAGGGGCCCAAACCGGCAGTTGCCTTCTAGGGTTAATACTGCGGTGTCAGCGTTGATGCGGTCTGATGAGTGCAACACTTGCGAAACCCGGCGCACCCAATGAGTCGTTGATTCTCCTTCCTCCTGGACGCAGGCAGCTAAGTCCACTATCGACATAGGCTGTTTACATGTATCCTTGAAATTGTTGATAAACCGGGCTCGTAATTGGGCCCATAAACTGATAGAATTAGCCGGCAAGCTTTTTAACCAAGTACGGGCCGTTCCTTCAAGCATCATGGTGAAGTATTTCGCACACGCCACGTCATCCACATCAAGCATCTCCATGGCCATCTCATAGCTTTCCACCCATGTCTCTGGAGGTTGATCCGCCGTGTAATTTGGTACTTTGCGCGGGCCTTTGAAATCCTTGGGCAGGCGCACATTGCATAAAGCGGGGATAAGGCAAGGCACCCCCAAAGAACTAGAAGTAACACCAGGTTCGTTCGAGATAGTTGGACGAACCGGCGTGAGCTGCCGAGCCTGATGCTGTGCGGCTAACTCGGCCTCCCTGCGCGCTTGGGCCTGGTCCACCACTTCCTGAGCGTTATCAGCACCACCCGCCGGGTTGTTGCCACGGGGTGCTCCACGTCGTTCATTACTCGACACTGCCGGTTCATCCATATGTCTGCTATAGCTCCGGCTTGGACGGGGGGTCGAGTGGATCCGGTCGCGGCTGTACGAGTATGCTTCCTGTTGGACCAAAGCTGTCCTCAGAAGCTCCTTGACCCGTCGCGTCTCTACTGCCTGCGGCGAGTCACCTTCAATTGGAATGGCCTCTAGCCGTATAGCAGTGGCGACGAGATTGTCCATTGGGTTGGAGTAGTGACCCGGAGGTGTTAAAACAACCTGAGGCATAACGGTGTTCTGACGAGGCGGGTCCATCCGACGAGGCTGAACTGGCACACCGGTCCCAGGAGCTTCCGTCCGGTTTCCCTCCAGCGAATTACTAGTTCCAGCTCCCGGGGTGTTGAAAAGGTCTCTGGCCTCGAAAACCGGAGGCAAACGGGATCGGTGCTTCCTCCTCATGACTTCATGCGACGCGCTCTGGTCCAACATGAGCCTGTAGGCTTGTGCGTCTAGAGCGGCCCGCTCTGTGGCCATCCTGATGTCCTCAGCTGCCAGATCCGCCTTGGCATGGGTGATCTGTTCCTTTACCTTTTGCAATCTCCGCGTTGTGAACGCCCTGATTCGCCGGATTAGCTTCCGCCATAAGCACAGCCAATGCATCGAATAGCTCTGATAGAACCTGAGCCGGCGGGCGCACAGGGCCTCCTGCCCCGGCAGCCGTCGCCGCTGCTGAACCGGAGATTGTTGCCGCAGCTCTCGAAGAATGAAGCGCTGCTTGTGTTCCGGCCATGAATATTCCAACTCGGTTGGGCAGATCAGAGGGGTCCGGAATACTGTCGCCATCGGAACAGCCCCCAATCCGGCCATCTTGTAGCTGACAGAGAGACTCGGTTTCTCCGGTCGAAGACTCGTTATCGGAACAAACGACGGTCTCGCCGCGAGATTCCGATCCGTCCTCATAACTTCCTCCATGAATGACTCCCACGAAGGCACGCTTCATGGCCGGTTTAACCCGGGCGGATCGCGCACGCTGAGCCGTCTCGACGAGGTCGGTGCAGATGTCCGGCTCAGGGCCCGGTTCAGCGATCTTGCCAATGAAAACATGAATGCCACCAAAGGGGACCCGGTACCCGTACTCAACTGAGCCGGCCTCGGGGCCCCAGCCTGCGTCGTCGATGCAGAGCTTGCCGCGACGACTCTTAGTCATCCGGCCTACAGCGTAGCCCTCGAGTCCTTCAAAGCGGCCCTCCAAAAACCTGAAACCATCGTGCGATAGCCCCACGGTGGGCGCCAACTGTCGAACCATGTGCCAGGCGTTGAACATCATTGATACACTTTGGTTTAGCCATGGAGGTGATGGCTGTGATCTTCTCCGGATTAGCCTCAATTCCCCTGTTGGACACCAGAAAACCCAATAACTTGCCCGCCGGTACACCAAAGACACACTTGTCCGGATTAAGCATCATCTTGTATGTCCTCAAGTTATCAAAGGTTTCTCTCAAATCATCAATCAGAGTCTCCTTCTCCCTGGACTTAACCACGATATCATCCACGTAAGCATGTACATTACGGCCAATCTGCTTGTGAAGACAATTTTGTACACACCGTTGATAAGTTGTCTGGGCACTCTTGAGCCCAAAGGGCATAGACACATAGCAGAAGGCTCCAAAGGGAGTTATAAATGTCGTCTTCTCCTGCTCCTTAACTGCCATTTTGATCTGATGATAGCCAGAATATGCATCCAAAAAACTTAAACGCTCACAACCCGCCGTAGCATCAATAATTTGATCAATACGGGGGAGGGCAAAAGGATCTGCTGGACAAGCCTTATTAAGATCTGTGTAATCCACGCACATGCGCCAGGGGCTGTTTTTTTTAAGGACCAGCACTGGATTGGCAAGCCACTCCGGGTGAAAAACTTCAACAATAAAACCAGCCGCTAAGAGCCTGGCTACCTCTTCTCCAATCGCCTTGCGTCTTTCTTCGTTAAATCGGCGGAGAAACTGTTTCACCGGTTTCTATTTAGGATCCACATTAAGGGTGTGCTCAGCGAGTTGCCTCGGTACACCTGGCATGTCAGAGGGCTTCCATGCAAAAATGTCCCAATTCTCACGGATGAACTCGATGAGCGCGCTTTCCTATTTCGGATCCAAGTTGGCACTGATGCTGAACTGCTTGGACGAATCGCCAGGTACGAAGTCAACAAGCTTAGTTTCTGCTGCCGATTTGAACTTCAGGGCCGGATCATGCTTTGTAGTTGGCTTCTTTAATGGAGTCATGTCCGCCGGATCAACATTGTCTTTATAATACTTCAACTCCTCGGTGGCACAGACCGACTCTGCATAGGCCGCATCTCCTTCCTCGCACTCCAAAGCGATTTTGCGGCTTC
>NC_057797.1:32068538-32069099 GCF_018294505.1 Triticum aestivum | reverse complement strand
TTTGGGTTGCTCTGGTAACCTGACTGTTGCTGCTGTTGGTTGTAACCACCCTGGTTGTTCTAACTATTTTGATTATTATGTTCGCCCGGATTACCGTTAAATCCTGAACCGGAATTTCCTCCGCCGTAACCCGGCCCGGACCCTGAACCACCGTCGGAGCCGTGATCATACCGGAAAGCATTAGAATTCTTGAACTCCTGCATAATGAAGCAATCCTTCCAAAGGTGGTTTGCTGGCGCCTCCTTCGTCCCATGCCTTGAACAGGGCTGGCTCAGTAGATAGTTTAGGCGGTCCGGGTTAGGGTTGGGTGCCCCATTGTGATTTTTTGGTCTATCCTTGCGTCGCTGGCCATTGTCCTGCGTGTTGGTATTAGCCACAAAGTCCATGTTACCATCCGCTTTACGCTTGCCCCCACCACCGTTGCCTGCCCAGTGATGCTGCTGACCTTTGGAGTTGCTGTTCCTCTTTCCCTTCCCTGCCTTGTCATCATCAGATTCGGGATCCTTGGTACTATCAGAATCAGCATACTTCACGAAAGCGGCCATGAGGGTCCCCATATCA
>NC_057797.1:32068013-32068528 GCF_018294505.1 Triticum aestivum | reverse complement strand
TGCAATGACGCTTCATCCGTCCCAACTTCAGCTTTAGGGGCCCAAACCGGCAGTTGCCTTCTAGGGTTAATACTGCGGTGTCAGCGTTGATGCGGTCTGATGAGTGCAACACTTGCGAAACCCGGCGCACCCAATGAGTCGTTGATTCTCCTTCCTCCTGGACGCAGGCAGCTAAGTCCACTATCGACATAGGCTGTTTACATGTATCCTTGAAATTGTTGATAAACCGGGCTCGTAATTGGGCCCATAAACTGATAGAATTAGCCGGCAAGCTTTTTAACCAAGTACGGGCCGTTCCTTCAAGCATCATGGTGAAGTATTTCGCACACGCCACGTCATCCACATCAAGCATCTCCATGGCCATCTCATAGCTTTCCACCCATGTCTCTGGAGGTTGATCCGCCGTGTAATTTGGTACTTTGCGCGGGCCTTTGAAATCCTTGGGCAGGCGCACATTGCATAAAGCGGGGATAAGGCAAGGCACCCCCAAAGAACTAGAAGTAACACCAGGTTCG
>NC_057797.1:32056743-32068003 GCF_018294505.1 Triticum aestivum | reverse complement strand
AGGCGTTGAACATCATTGATACACTTTGGTTTAGCCATGGAGGTGATGGCTGTGATCTTCTCCGGATTAGCCTCAATTCCCCTGTTGGACACCAGAAAACCCAATAACTTGCCCGCCGGTACACCAAAGACACACTTGTCCGGATTAAGCATCATCTTGTATGTCCTCAAGTTATCAAAGGTTTCTCTCAAATCATCAATCAGAGTCTCCTTCTCCCTGGACTTAACCACGATATCATCCACGTAAGCATGTACATTACGGCCAATCTGCTTGTGAAGACAATTTTGTACACACCGTTGATAAGTTGTCTGGGCACTCTTGAGCCCAAAGGGCATAGACACATAGCAGAAGGCTCCAAAGGGAGTTATAAATGTCGTCTTCTCCTGCTCCTTAACTGCCATTTTGATCTGATGATAGCCAGAATATGCATCCAAAAAACTTAAACGCTCACAACCCGCCGTAGCATCAATAATTTGATCAATACGGGGGAGGGCAAAAGGATCTGCTGGACAAGCCTTATTAAGATCTGTGTAATCCACGCACATGCGCCAGGGGCTGTTTTTTTTAAGGACCAGCACTGGATTGGCAAGCCACTCCGGGTGAAAAACTTCAACAATAAAACCAGCCGCTAAGAGCCTGGCTACCTCTTCTCCAATCGCCTTGCGTCTTTCTTCGTTAAATCGGCGGAGAAACTGTTTCACCGGTTTCTATTTAGGATCCACATTAAGGGTGTGCTCAGCGAGTTGCCTCGGTACACCTGGCATGTCAGAGGGCTTCCATGCAAAAATGTCCCAATTCTCACGGATGAACTCGATGAGCGCGCTTTCCTATTTCGGATCCAAGTTGGCACTGATGCTGAACTGCTTGGACGAATCGCCAGGTACGAAGTCAACAAGCTTAGTTTCTGCTGCCGATTTGAACTTCAGGGCCGGATCATGCTTTGTAGTTGGCTTCTTTAATGGAGTCATGTCCGCCGGATCAACATTGTCTTTATAATACTTCAACTCCTCGGTGGCACAGACCGACTCTGCATAGGCCGCATCTCCTTCCTCGCACTCCAAAGCGATTTTGCGGCTTCCGTGAACCGTTATTGTCCCCTTGTGACCCGGCATCTTGAGCTGCAAATACACATAACAGGGCCGTGCCATAAACTTGGCGTAGGCCGGTCGCCCAAACAGGGCGTGATATGGACTTTGGATTTTCACCACTTCAAACGTCAATATCTCCGACCTGGAATCATGATCATCCCCAAAGGCCACTTCCAGAGCTATCTTACCAACATGATATGCTGATCTGCCAGGTACTACACCGTGGAACACCGTATTAGACGGTTTGAGATTTTTATCTGTTAGTCCCATACGACGGAAGGTCTCATAGTACAAGATATTAATGCTGCTCCCCCCATCCATGAGCACCTTGGTGAACTTGTAACCTCCCACCTGAGGCGCCACCACCAGAGCCAACTAACCCGGATTATCAACCTGGGGAGGGTGATCCTCTCTGCTCCATATGATTGGCTGTTCAGACCAGCGTAGATAATGAGGTATGGACGGTTCAACAGAGTTGACCGCCCGCTTCTGAACCTTCCGGTCTCGCTTGTCCAAGCTAGTGGTGAAGACATGGTACTACCCACTACTCAACTGCTTTGGGTTGCTCTGGTAACCTGACTGTTGCTGCTGTTGGTTGTAACCACCCTGGTTGTTCTAACTATTTTGATTATTATGTTCGCCCGGATTACCGTTAAATCCTGAACCGGAATTTCCTCCGCCGTAACCCGGCCCGGACCCTGAACCACCGTCGGAGCCGTGATCATACCGGAAAGCATTAGAATTCTTGAACTCCTGCATAATGAAGCAATCCTTCCAAAGGTGGTTTGCTGGCGCCTCCTTCGTCCCATGCCTTGAACAGGGCTGGCTCAGTAGATAGTTTAGGCGGTCCGGGTTAGGGTTGGGTGCCCCATTGTGATTTTTTGGTCTATCCTTGCGTCGCTGGCCATTGTCCTGCGTGTTGGTATTAGCCACAAAGTCCATGTTACCATCCGCTTTACGCTTGCCCCCACCACCGTTGCCTGCCCAGTGATGCTGCTGACCTTTGGAGTTGCTGTTCCTCTTTCCCTTCCCTGCCTTGTCATCATCAGATTCGGGATCCTTGGTACTATCAGAATCAGCATACTTCACGAAAGCGGCCATGAGGGTCCCCATATCAGTGCAATGACGCTTCATCCGTCCCAACTTCAGCTTTAGGGGCCCAAACCGGCAGTTGCCTTCTAGGGTTAATACTGCGGTGTCAGCGTTGATGCGGTCTGATGAGTGCAACACTTGCGAAACCCGGCGCACCCAATGAGTCGTTGATTCTCCTTCCTCCTGGACGCAGGCAGCTAAGTCCACTATCGACATAGGCTGTTTACATGTATCCTTGAAATTGTTGATAAACCGGGCTCGTAATTGGGCCCATAAACTGATAGAATTAGCCGGCAAGCTTTTTAACCAAGTACGGGCCGTTCCTTCAAGCATCATGGTGAAGTATTTCGCACACGCCACGTCATCCACATCAAGCATCTCCATGGCCATCTCATAGCTTTCCACCCATGTCTCTGGAGGTTGATCCGCCGTGTAATTTGGTACTTTGCGCGGGCCTTTGAAATCCTTGGGCAGGCGCACATTGCATAAAGCGGGGATAAGGCAAGGCACCCCCAAAGAACTAGAAGTAACACCAGGTTCGATCGAGATAGTTGGACGAACCGGCGTGAGCTGCCGAGCCTAATGCTGTCCGGCTAACTCGGCCTCCCTGCGCGCTTGGGCCTGGTCCACCACTTCCTGAGCGTTATCAGCACCACCCGCCGGGTTGTTGCCACGGGGTGCTCCACGTCGTTCATTACTCGACACTGCCGGTTCATCCATATGTCTGCTATAGCTCCGGCTTGGACGGGGGGTCGAGTGGATCCGGTCGCGGCTGTACGAGTATGCTTCCTGTTGGACCAAAGCTGTCCTCAGAAGCTCCTTGACCCGTCGCGTCTCTACTGCCTGCGGCGAGTCACCTTCAATTGGAATGGCCTCTAGCCGTATAGCAGTGGCGACGAGATTGTCCATTGGGTTGGAGTAGTGACCCGGAGGTGTTAAAACAACCTGAGGCATAACGGTGTTCTGACGAGGCGGGTCCATCCGACGAGGCTGAACTGGCACACCGGTCCCAGGAGCTTCCATCCGGTTTCCCTCCAGCGAATTACTAGTTCCAGCTCCCGGGGTGTTGAAAAGGTCTCTGGCCTCGAAAACCGGAGGCAAACGGGATCGGTGCTTCCTCCTCATGACTTCATGCGACGCGCTCTGGTCCAACATGAGCCTGTAGGCTTGTGCGTCTAGAGCGGCCCGCTCCGTGGCCATCCTGATGTCCTCAGCTGCCAGATCCGCCTTGGCATGGGTGATCTGTTCCTTTACCTTTTGCAATCTCCGCGTTGTGAACGCCCTGATTCGCCGGATTAGCTTCCGCCATAAGCACAGCCAATGCATCGAATAGCTCTGATAGAACCTGAGCCGACGGGCGCACAGGGCCTCCTGCCCCGGCAGCCGTCGCCGCTGCTGAACCGGAGATTGTTGCCGCAGCTGTCGAAGAATGAAGCGCTGCTTGTGTTCCGGCCATGAATATTCCAACTCGGTTGGGCAGATCAGAGGGGTCCGGAATACTGTCGCCATCGGAACAGCCCCCAATCCGGCCATCTTGTAGCTGACAGAGAGACTCAGTTTCTCCGGTCGAAGACTCGTTATCGGAACAAACGACGGTCTCGCCGCGAGATTCCGATCCGTCCTCATAACTTCCTCCATGAATGACTCCCACGAAGGCACGCTTCATGGCCGGTTTAACCCGGGCGGATCGCGCACGCTGAGCCGTCTCGACGAGGTCGGTGCAGATGTCCGGCTCAGGGCCCGGTTCAGCGATCTTGCCAATGAAAACATGAATGCCACCAAAGGGGACCCGGTACCCGTACTCAACTGAGCCGGCCTCGGGGCCCCAGCCTGCGTCGTCGATGCAGAGCTTGCCGCGACGACTCTTAGTCATCCGGCCTACAGCATAGCCCTCGAGTCCTTCAAAGCGGCCCTCCAAAAACCTGAAACCATCGTGCGATAGCCCCACGGTGGGCGCCAACTGTCGTGGTTTTGTCACGGCAGATGTCCTAGAGAAAGGACTTAGTCGTGGAGCCATCGCGACGGGTTAGTTTGAAGGGGTTAAAGCGGACACAGGGACGCAAGAGAGTTTATACTAGTTCGGCCCCTTCGATGAAGGTAAAAGCCTACGTCTAGTTGTGATGGAATTGATGGGGTTTCGATGACTAGGGAGCAAACAAGCTTCGCCTATGTCTTGAGTTGTTGTCTGTCCTCCTGAACCACCGCCGGGCTGTCCCCTTATATACACGGGTGACGCCCGTCGGTTCACAAAGTCCCAACACCGGTCGATATTCGTATCCGGGTTGGTCTCTCCTTATTCCTAACTTACAATACAAGTTTATATACAAATACCGGTTTGCGGCTACAAGTCTTAAACCGACTACGGGCCTTAGGCCCTCATCTGCCTTCTTGGGCTTTTAGCACTCTTGAACTACTGATGAAGTTGACCCGGCCCAGATAGGCCGGTTTACGCCCAGCAGTAATATCCTCAACACCGGCTGTGTACGCCGGCAGACTCCCGTGTTCTACTTCTCCTCAATGACGATGGCGGACACGGACACGCTGCCCACTGACTCGTTGACCTCCATGCACCCAACTTATGTCTCTGCCTGCATGGCGCGGTCACAGGCGTTGGAGGCGCGGGACGACGTGGCGTCATCAACGGCGGTGTAGAGCCCGTGGCGGCGTGGCTTCGTCGGGCTAGGTGAGGGAGGTGGAGCGGCGAGCTTCCTCGCTTGTATCCGGCTTGCTCGGCGGCCCACCCAACCGTCTTTTATGCTGAAAAACTGCTCTTCCATCTCATCGGATGCCACCGAAAGATTGAAGAAAATAGTGAAAGAAGGAGATGGGAAGCGGCGGAGTGGTGCGATTCTTGCGCGGCACCTGGCCTGATTTATATAAAGGGCGGATAGAAGGAGTCTGCCCAGCGTTGCGTTTAATGTCGGCCCACTCATGAGCGAACGTGTGGCCGCAATAGGTTTGTTGGCTTCCACGCGGGGTTAATGGAGACATTTGAATGCGACGAGGAGGCGTGTTCAGTCAGGCATGCAACGGGCGGTGCCCTCGTCTGGCACGACGCTTCAATGGCGGGTGCTGTGAGAGGTCGTGTCCGTCCTGAGCCGTCACCAATGTTGAGTGGCACAGTCTACATCGGCATGAATGCGGGTAGGTGGTTTGGGACGGGAATGCGCGTGGGCGAGGGAGGAGAGGTTTGGGTGGGCCAGGACGGTCAGAAATAGGCGTGACAGCGGTCCGAACTCCCACAAACCTCGCCTACGTTTATCTTTGATTTGTGGGAGAAAACATGCCCAGACCGCGCCACGGACCGACACCTGCCCACGTTGGATGGTTTCCGCCGTCCGAATAGCATGGTCGAACGGTTGCGGGAGACTTGAGGGTTGGCGTTGGAGATCCCCCAACATCCTTTATGTGCATGCTTTTGTAATTTTCTTTATACTAAAATCAGTTAATTGAAATTTTCAAAGCTTGTGCTCGAGCTTCATTAGCAATTTCCGGATGCATGCTTGCCGGCTAACACGGCCCCCCTCCTTATTGCAGCCGCGGCCTCGCCGTGCAGCTTCTGATTGTGTCCCTGGCTAAGTTTTTAGTTAGTTTTAATTTATGTTTTTAGTTTTTTTACAAATATCAATAAAATCATCGAGTTTGGACGAATTTTATGTTGTATTTAACCGATTTTGTTTTCTAAAAAAGGGTGTCGGGGGCGATCTGGGGCGGCGGCTGGGAACCCGATCGCCTCCACGCCGAAATTTACCGCCGGTTCGTCCCCAAACGATGCTTTTTCTAGCCCCTGGGGGAAACGGCTGGAGATGCTCTCAGTACAGTAGGATAGAGCAGCAATAACGGGAGACTGATTCAGCACGATTCTTCACCACTTTCCCGTCAAAACATTCCATGTTCCGGGTCCCGGCCTTCTGCCACCCACTACAAATATCGGGTAAACCAAAGGGGGCCTATATTGTGCGTCCCCAAAAGGCCAAAACCACATAACATACAGCTCGCGGCTTAACAGTAAACAAGGACAAATGATGGTATGGACTTTGTCGACCGTCCTAACAGAATGATAGCCTAATAATCACCCACCGATTTGTCCTAACAACATGATAGGCCAACAGTACAGAGACGATCGATGCTGGCTTTCCATGGATGCTGGAAGCATGCGTGTCCATGCCCAGAGATGAGTGACAGGTGGTATACACTGACCGTCTGAGTATAATTTAGTGCTCTCCGGCGAGGTGTCAGTCAGTCGGTCCATCGTCTCTCTCTGCGTTGCTAGTCGCTACTCTGCACGCGTACCACTGTATGTGTAGATATCACGCCGAAAGTAATTCCCTGGGCACTGCTGAGCTCTCCACGTGCATGCAATGTAATCAGCTTAATGACTGCCGAGTCAAACACTAACTTGCCTCAACGCGACCTTGGACGCGTCCCCTCTCCCGCTACAGTAGAGGCGACTTTTCTGGAACCCCCGAGCAGATCCACCCCTCCGTCGTCGTTTCGCCGGGTCCCCTGCCCTCCGTCGGCCGCTGCGGCGGCGGGAGGGTGGGGGAGCTTTGTCTCGCGTGTGTGTACAGGGTAGGCTCTGTTGGGACCCTGGCCGGCGGCGTCTTGGAGTGGGCGGCGCGGCCGGTCTTCGTTTTGCAGGTGGTGCTCGTCCCCTCCGGCGGTGGAGTTCTTCTGAGCGCTACGGCGGAGCGCCTCCTCGTCCGCGCTCGCGGTCCCCGGTGGCCGATGCGTGCGTTTATCCCCCTCTGGATCTCGACGCGGCGGATCCAGTTGTCGACCCGGAAGCCCCTGATGTTGGATCAAGACGGCGTTACCAGCGGAGCAGAGTGGAGGCTCCCCGGAGTTCGAGGTCCGGCGACTACCCCGCCGCCTGGGGACATCTCCCGATCCAAGGTTCGTGTGGAGATGCAGCGGCGGCCCGCCACCGGCACGTTCTTCTTCGCGTCGGCGACGTTGTTTTGCAGAAAGGACCTGTGTGTAATTTCTAGCTTTCTGGCGTTCTTTTCTGTAATTCTTGTTTCAATATAATCAGTGGTTTCCTCACAAAAAAAAAACACTAACTTGCCTCTCATGCCAACGCCACTATCCATTAGTTTATCCACGAGCAACATAGCAGCACTTAGTTAGCAACGTCGCAGCTCACAAGAGTAAACTAACCATTAGTTTATCCACGAGCAACATAGCAACTAGTCAAACCCACAGCCTACTTGTGCAGGTGTAGCTTGGCTACTTGCCAGGCGGTCTTTGGTTACTCCAGTGCTCATGTTCATCTACCTAATTAATCACTAGTAAGATTGTTGCGCTAATTAACCAGCTATCATCCACGTTACAGCCGAATTGTCTCGCTGGCTAGCTCCTTGTTGCGTTGCAGTATAAATGCTGGATCGGTAGGCGCACACACGGGACAAGGAAGGGATCACGGGAGAGCTGGCCTGTTACACTTGCTCGTTGCTACCCACCTGCCGTTTGCCCGTGCTCTCAAGTCTCAACATACCACCTCTTGCACCTAGCTAGTAGTTGTGGACTCTGCGGCGGCACCTCTTCTTCCTCCTCCCCGGGCCATGAAGCCCACGGCGGTCCTCCTGCCATTGCTGCTGCTCGCCGCCTCGCTCGCTCCACATGCTTCCTCCGGTGAGTGCGCTCCTCCCTGCAAGCTTGCACACATGCATCTATCAACCGATCAATGCTGCAGGCGTTGCCTTGTATAGCATGGCCGACGCCTTACTGATTTTGATGCCACTTAATTTCGCCCTCCGTGCAGCTGACGGGGTGCGCTACGACTACAAAGCCTACACTGAAGTACGCTGCACCGTCTCCATCGATCTCTCTGAATAACACTCTGCTTCGCGCCGTACGTCTCTATCTCACTGCGTTTTTCTGCTGCTTCTTTCTTCTTTGCAGTGCAAAGGCCACCCTGAGCCTGCACTGTACAACGGCGGCATCCTCCGGTGGGCCAAGAAAATCAAGGACTTCAGGACGGCCGACGAAGGCAACTACTCGCCGTCCTTCGTGCTCTACAACATGTCCGCCGGCATGGCCTACAGCTTCTCATGTGAGTCTTTTTCCTTGATAAAAGGAGCCCAGCTCCCAATTTCATTGCTTGTTTTGTGAGCGACTCACTCCATGTATATGCACGGCTAATTATCCTTACTTAAACAGGTTAATAACTTGATTGAAAATGTGCCAGTCAAACATGTCCTTTTTCCCTTAATTCCCTTTCTTCAGTTTGAGACTCAAAAGTCAAAACACCCTGGTTCTAAAGAAAAACAATTTTGTTTGCCGAGATCTAAGCAGAGAATCTCTGGGGACGTATTACTAGGTGAAAACAGACTAATTTTTGGAAATCTGGAAATGCCATTTGAAAACCATATACAAAAGTTCAAAAAACTATCTCAAAATAGATTTGCGACTTACGTACTTGGGAGAACAGAGTGTTACTCCGTTGGTATGGCGTGCGATTGTGCATGCAGTTTTTGGCTTTTTGCACATCCGTGCACTTTTCAACTTGAAATCCAACACGCTTTGTGAAACTGATAACGAAGAGTCCAACTGAGTTTGGACATTTTATAGAGTTATAACGCTGTCAGTTATTCGTATTCCTCGAACAGTTTGTCCCTTTCGCGAATTCAGTGAGTATGTACTACGTAGTATTTTTTTGACGTTCATTTTATTTTATTTTTTGAAGCCCGAGAATTAATGTAGCATTTGAAGTTGAGAATTTGCGCACGACATTGCCTGATCCTACAGTTATGTTAGTAATAAGATTTTTTCATTTCAGACGAAAAAGAGGGTTTATGTACAAATGTCAGTAATAAGATTCATAAAGCTTTTACTGAACTGGTCTGCAGCTCAGAGCGGGAATGCCTACATGTTGAGAGCGTCAGATTTCAGATGTACTAACGTAAC
Organism: Triticum aestivum; assembly: GCF_018294505.1. NCBI lineage: Eukaryota > Viridiplantae > Streptophyta > Magnoliopsida > Poales > Poaceae > Triticum > Triticum aestivum. Next base: position 32,058,914 of record NC_057797.1, on the reverse strand, counting down.
ACAGACAACTGAGGACCCAAAGAGAGCAAGTGTCTGCACAATTGGTCCAGTCCACCCAAACCTGTCCAGGTTTTACAGAACTGTAGTTCAGAGGTAGGAGTAACTTGCAGGTGGTCATCAGATCTCAGAGGTCCAACCCACCCAAACTTGTCCTCGTTTTCGCCAATACTAGCAACACATACATACATACATACATCCACACACACCGGGAAGATTGAGAAGCGGACAGTCCAAGGGAATGAAACCAATCACGGAGGGAGGGCACAAGGATCTGGGCTCTAGGCTCTCGCTGGATCCAGCAGCTACGTGGCCGTGGGTGGATGGATGGATGGATGGGCGCACAGTGCGCATCGCTGCTCTGCATGTGGACACTGCATGGACCAGCGATCGATCGTTTCCTTTCCTACATTCATTCCGATGCTCATTCCGATGGTAGGGAGCGGACGGACGCGTGCGCTTGTGTGACCACGCCCACGCATCGAGTGAGATCCACACTGAGCACCCAGCGGCAGGCGAGGGAGAGGCGAGCGCTAGCTTTTGTAGCCTTGTGCGTGTATTGGCGGGGCATGCATGGCGGTGGCGAGAGGCAAGTGAGCTCATTGGGTGATTCGGGTGGGTGGACGGCGCCCCAGATTGGGCAAAGGCATGCGTGCTCATGCTCTTTCCACCACGAACCTTTTTTACTACTACTAGTACTACTGGGCTGTGAGCTGGAGTTTGTGCACCTGTATCATGAGCTATTTATACCTGTATCATGACATGATGGTACAGTACAGACCTTTGTGCACCTGCACACTCCCTCCTTCCCCAGAATAGATAGCGCATAAACTCAGTTAAAAAAGGTCAAATATTTCTAACTTTGACAAAAGATATTCAAAAAATATATCAACAGCTATTAAATAAACACATTATTAAGATATATCTAATGGTCAACAATGCTTTTATATTTATATTTTGGGTCTGTCCCAAGTTATTGCAAGTCCAAGTGACTCATAAACGCAGAACAAAAGGAAAGAAAAAGAAAAAAATTGCCCACATGAAACTTCGCGTCAAATCTAGATGTGTAATACTCAGGACACATCTAGATGTGCTTTATCAAAACCGTTATATTTTCATATCTATGCCGCGCCTGTTCAAACTTAGAAAGCAATGATTTTTTTTATTCGGTTTATACCACACAAATGTGAAAACCATGTTTGTATGCATGTTCGCCTTAAACATGTTTTTTTTTTTGCACCACTCCACCCAGCTTTCTGCAGTCTTTTTTGATTTCTGGCAAATGTAGTTGATGAGCGTTTGAGTCCCCGTTGAATGATAACTTTGTTGTCTTTGTGGTACTCAACCCGATTCCCTCTTCCTAATGCAAAAGCAGAACACCTGCTAGTTCCGTAATTACACATATGTTTTTAGCAATTTTGGTGTCATAAGTTCATTTGTTCACCATGATTTGTCAATGTGTTGAAATGCTCGAGTGATCTATCTTCTAGGCTGGGTGAAATTCAATGGGCCAGGAACTATCCACGTGAAGGCCAAGATCATGTCACTGGACAACGCTGGATCACAGTGCCTGGGCACGGCTCTGGTGCGGAACGACTGCTGGTCCTTCCTCAAGGGCGGCTTCACCCTCAACTCGCCGTCACAGACGTCTGTTCTCTATTTCCAGGCGAGGCCCGCTTGAACGAATCATCAGCAAACTTAAGATAAAAAAGATATGATCGAATGGCAGCTCATGCAATTTTCTCTGTTGATTCATTCTCTGCAGGCAGCAACCGCGAATGCGTCCATGGTCTCGATCAGAAGCGCCTCGCTGCAGCCGTTCTCGCCCGAGCAATGGAGCCAGCACCGGGAGGACCGCATCCAGCTGATCCGAAAACGGTTCGTGAACGTGCACGTGTCGGACAGCAGCGGCGCCCGCGTCGTCGGCGCCAAGGTCGCCGTGCACCAGATGAGCAGGGACTTCCCCTTCGGCTCCGCCATCAGCAAGACCATACTCGGCAACAAGCCATATCAGGTATCGGGACTGCTAAATCTCGTACTTAACCAAGTCTCAGTTGATGTTTCACTCATGAAACCTTACATAAAGATCTGTGTAAAAGAAATCAAACTTTTTCTTTCTTCCTTTTTATATATTCTGTGACTTGACTGAGCGAAAATCCTATACGCACGGACTG
>NC_057797.1:32049269-32056486 GCF_018294505.1 Triticum aestivum | reverse complement strand
CCCCTTCCCTTGATTTTCAGTGGGGGTGGGCCCGTCAGTTTATTTTCATCCAATCAAAATCAGCCAAGTAATCCACTCCATAATACTCTGTAAAAATAATCCGTGCGTGTAGCATTGCTCCTTGACTGAGACTTGGTTAAGTCTCTCAATCGACTAAGATCTAGCCATACCTATCAGTTATTCCTACGTCGTCAATCATGCCATGATCACCGTGTTTGATTCCTACGTCGTCGATCATGCCATGATCACTGTGTTTGTTATCAATGTCGGAATAACTGATGAAGAACTTTGCATTGGTGCAGGACTGGTTCAAGAAGAGGTTCAACGCGGCGGTGTTCGAGAACGAGCTCAAGTGGTACGCTACGGAGCCGGCGCCGGGGAAGGAGGACTACGCGCTCGCCGACCAGCTGCTGCAGTTCGTGCAGTCCAGCGACGCGGTGGCGCGGGGGCACAACATCTTCTGGGAGGACCCCAAGTACACCCCATGGTGGGTCAAGAACCTCACCTCCGCCGACCAGCTCCGCGCCGCCGTGGCCGGCCGCATCGAGAGCCTCCTCTCCCGCTACAAGGGCGACTTCGTGCACTGGGACGTGAGCAACGAGATGCTCCACTTCGACTTCTACGAGTCCCGCCTCGGCCGCAACGCCACCACCGACTTCTTCCGCACCGCCAAGCGCGCCGACCCGCTCGCCACCCTCTTCCTCAACGACTTCAACGTCGTCGAGGTCTGCGACGACCTCAGCTCCAGCGCCGACTCCTACGTCTCCCGCCTCCGCCAGCTCGCCGACGCCGGCGTCACCTTCGAGGGCATCGGCCTCGAGGCGCACTTCGCGAAGCCAAACATCCCCTACGTGCGCGCCGTGCTCGACAAGCTCGGCACCCTCCGCCTCCCCATCTGGCTCACCGAGGTCGACATCAGCAACGCCCTCGACCCCAAGACCCAGGCGGCGTACCTGGAGGAGGTGCTGCGGGAGGGGTTCGCGCACCCGTCCGTGGACGGGATCATGCTCTGGACCGCCATGGACGCCAGCGCCGCCTGCTACCAGATGTGCCTCACCGACGGCAACTTCACCAACTTGCCTGCCGGGGACGTCGTGGACCGGCTGCTCGGGGAGTGGCAGACTAGGGAGGTCCTCGGGGCCACCAACGACCGCGGCTCGTTCAACTTCAGCGCCTTCCTCGGGGAGTACAAGCTGTCCGTCACCTACCTCAACTCCTCCGCCGAGGGCACCTTCTCGCTCGCCCGCAGCGACGACACCAAGCACATCACCATCCGTCTCCAGCCATGATCCATATCATGCATGTATACGTACTGATCGAGCTTTTGTATTTACTAGAACTTGAGATGCATTTGTAGCAGGTCAGATGCCACGCAGATTTATTCAATTGTGTTGACATACAAATGCACAGCCCATCTTTCTCCATCAGCTTGACCTTTTGGGTGAACTAGCTGGTGCGTACAGTTCTATATGGTATCAGAGTCAATAGGTCTTTAGTTTAAAACCCGACTGGCGCAATTAAATTGCGGCCCACTTTCAGTCCGGCGTCCGTACTTCAGTCAATGAAAGCTTTGTAGATGTAGCAAACCCTGTCAGCTGCACGGTCGATGAAACTAATAATAGCATCAATGTAAGCTCGACCTGGACTTAAGTATATAGGCTTGTAGGACCGAGGGCAGTACTCACCGGAGGAAGCATGTGGAGCGAGCGGGGCACGCAGTAGGAGGGCCGTCGCCTTCTTGGTTCGAGGAGGAAGAAGAGGCGACGCCACGGCAACCACCGCAGAGTCCATAACCAGCTTAATTAGCTAGGTGCAAGAGATGGTATGTTGAGAGCACGGGCAAACGGCCGGCGGGTATCAAGTGTATGTAACCGGGTGGCCAGTTCTCCCGTGATCACGTCCTTGTCCCCGTCTCCGTGTGCGTGTGCGGTCGGTGCGCCTACCGATCCAGCATTTATAAAGCAACGAAACAAAAGGGCGAGCCAGCGAGGCAGCAGAGACAATTCGACTCTAACCATGGGTGATAATTGGTTACTTAGTGCATAGGACTAGCGGTTAATTAGGTAGATGAACATCAGCATTCAGCAGGGCGGCACTGACACTTGACCACGGGAGTAACCAAAGACCGCCCGGCAAGTAGCCAAGCTACACCTGCATAATTAAGTTGTGGGTTTGACTAGTTGCTATGTTGCTCACGGATAAACTAATGATTGGTTTACACTTGCGAGCTGCGACGTTACTAAGTACTCCCTCCGTTCGGAATTACTTGTCGTAAAAATGGATGTATCTAGACGTATTTTAGTTCTAAATACATCCAATTCTGAGACAAGTACTTATCATGTTGTTAGGACAAATTGGTGGGTGATTATTAGGTTATCATTCTGTTAGCAGGACGATGGACAAAGTCCATACCCATCATTTGTCCTTGTTCCACTGTTAAGCCGCGAGCTGTATGTTATGTGGTTTTGGTCTTTTGGGGACGCACAATATAGGCCTCCTTGGTTTACCCGACAGTTATAGTGGGTGGCAGAATGCCGGGACCCGGAACATGGAATGTTTTGACGGGAAAGTGATGAAGAATGAATCAGTCTCCTGTTATTCCTGCTCTTTCCTACTGTACTGACTCAGTCAGGGACACAATCAGAGGCTGCACGGCGAGGCCGCGGCCAACAGGTCTGCAATAACACAGGGGCCATTCAGTAATGCTACACCGACGGACTGTTACAGGGTTCTACAGGGTGGATTTCAGCTGGCGAATCATGATTGGATTAAGGGGAGTGAGGGGCCCCATCCATCTGAAAATCAGCAGGGGCAATGTTTAGTTGGTTTGGAAGGAGCCTGTAGGAGCATGTAAGACCCTGTACGTCTAGCATTTTTGGGGGCCGTTAGCAGGGACGAGGATGACATGCACAAGTCTATGCTAAGACATCTCTCAATTGACGTTGTATTCTTTCTCGTTAAAAGAAGATTAAAATATTTTAAAATGTGCACCCTTCGTTCCATGATATAAGAGCGTTTTTGACTTAGCATAACTACATTACACACAGTCAACTAACTCCGTATAGTGCTCGTGGCATTAATTAGTTGACTTATCAAAGGAGAAGGATCAGTTTTCCTCCTGTCAAGTTCAGAGACGTTCTGCTATCTTTTCAGTTTTGTCATATCGGTCTTTATGTGACTTGTATTTTAATCTTTATGATATGAATGAGACACATATTACCATGAGAAAAAAAAGGAAGACTAACATTATTCTTTAAAGAAAATCAGAGACAAAGATTTCTGTCATCCATTAATTACGAAGAAGACAGACAGAGTTTAGCGAACAAGCGACACATTACAAAGGGGTCTTTACTCTCTTAAGATCATTATACTCAAATGTTTAGTACCCGCAATGAGCCAAAGCTTTGTCTCCTTCTTTATCTCTTGCAAGAGGATCATGGGCAATGCAGATTTATCGTGGAAGATCCTAGTATTCCTTTCATTTCAACCTGTCCAAGAGACTAGCATGGGTAAAGAGGTCATTGCTTTCTATGAGGCTTCATCTCCTTGGACATGCCGTTCCACCAATATTTAATGGATAGCTCCGTAAACCGTCTTGGCGTGGCTATGTACTGCTAACTCCATAGTTCAATGTACTAACCTACTGTAACACTATCACAATACATTCAGGGCACTATGTTGTGATCAATCAATCAAGTTCTATTAGTATCATACTGTATTCAAGTGTACATACATGTTTATCTTCTGTCATACATATGTCGTAGACTATAAATCTGCAATTATACTTGACAGAAATGAGCTATACAAGTGAAAATAACTTGACGGGTAAGATAGAGGCAAATATAAAAATTAAATAAACAAGCATTTTAAATAAGGATAATGTCTACTCTCTTTTTTCAATCTTCAAAGTATGCCCAACTTGAGTGTGTGCATATAATTGGAAAAAAATGTCATGAGGTACCAAAAGGAAGATAGATAATATGCTATATCAAGCAAATAAATAGTTTAAAAATATGGCACCTTGTTAGATAGAGGAACTTCTCGTAATATGTCCCATACAATTATAGTTGTTGTCACTAACATTGCTTCTGGTTGTGTCAGTTGAAGAGATAAGATGTTTCCCATCAGCACTGAATTCAAGGTCAAGGATGGTTTGTTGCACTCTTTAGTTACCAAGCCAGTTCGAATATCCCAGAGTCTAAGAGAACCCTTAGACCCACCAGACATGAAGAGATTTGAGTTGCTTGGATTGAATTTGATGACCTCCACTGGTTGATCGTCCTTGAATACCATGATTTCTTTTCCTGCCTCGGCATCAACTGGTCGTGAGGAACAATCAAACCCCCCAGAAAGTAAGAAGGGCCGATGATGGGACCACTTGACATCCTTTACAGCAGCACTATGATGTTTTAGAACTTGAGCAGTGGTATTCCCTCTATTCCACACGTTCCATATGCAGATAGTATGATCCATTCTAGCAAAAGCAAGAAGATGTCTTGTGAATTTGCATCTTGGTGAGTATCTGTTGGCAATAAAGTTCTATTTGAATACAATAAAAGGAGGGAGCAAGATTATCCTAAAATAGTGTACATCAATATGTAAATTACAAAATCACCATCAACTCATCTCATTGCATCACACTTGGTAGTAGTTAAGAGTGGAACATGATAATATGACATACCAAAGAATCTCCAATTCTCAATATATCTATCGAATTAAGCAACACAACATCAAGATATACACTTCAACTATATGAATGACAGAATCTTTCCAACTTTGTTTTTGTGTATAGTAGAACATTATCAGACTTTTTCCTTGTGAGGGAAGAGAATGGAATAGAGTGAGTATAGCACTTGATATCTACAGATACTTTGCTAGGTTTATATCATCAAATTTAGAAAATGATGTCATTATCACATGTATTGGATGTCCTTGTTCACTAGTTAAGATACCATGATCATATCATGTTAGATGACTGATTGCTCATAATATAACATTTATTGTGACTCAAAAACTAGAAAGCAAGAATCCTGCAAAGAAAATGTAACACATAATCCTAGAGAGCGTCTTACACATCTCATTTCTAAGTGTGTTTACTTATAATTTGGTAAACATAAGTCCAAGCAAAAAAAGCAAATCAAAGTACAGAGAATACCTACATACCATGACTCGGTGACCAGTCCACACAATCGACTGCTTTAGTGTGACCTATCAAAGACACTGAGAGCTTCAAAGGTGAACTGTTGCTCTATCCAGGCTTTGGTTGGCAGCATAAAGAATGCAAAATATCAGCTCAAATATTTAAATTGGCAAAAGACCCAATAACTACAAGAAGAAGCATAGAGCACACGAGCAAGGAACATAAATGTTGTTAATAAAACAAGAAAACAAAACTAAGATACACTTGTGTCACTTGCAACTCACTGACTCATCACAAATTCGTCATACGAGCAAAATATCACTACTAGGGACAAATCAGGGCTTTGATTTTCTTGCACAACAGCTAACAGTTAGAGCTTTTAATTCACGTTTACCCAATAACTCTCCACAATTCCTCACATAGTTTCAAGTTCAACCATTACCGGTATGTAAATAGACAAGATCAGATCGGTACTAAAATTTGCATTACGCTATCGACGAATGACGGCTCAATTTTATCTCCACGTAGATGACACAAGAATCTCACTTTAGCAGTTGGTCACAATGCATATTAGGATACTAATGTTTCCAATCGAACCAGAGCTAGAAACTTAGACCGACTTATCCAACTTCTACCACCAAATCAAAGTCATAATATGATGTTGCCTCCAGGTTCCACGATCCTGGTAGGTACATCCATGCACGATCCACATGTGAGATGCGACGAAGATGCGATATGTGGCCAAGGATTTGGGATGTTGTAAACATATGTACGAGATTTTCTCTCTCTATGAATACCTAATAGTTTACTAGAAGCCGCTATCAGGATATCTCTGACTTTTAAAGACACACACACATAGAGATATACATATATACTATGGTCATGTGAGTGTCACAATTTAATCCATGAAAGCATGCAATTTTATGTATTCTATTTTGGTGCAATCTATTTAATAGAAAGAAGCTAATCAATTTTTGCGTAGGGCATGCACATTTTTTAATGACATACATTACAACTTAGCGGAAAATACTATTATTTATATTGGGCATAATTATCGTAAGTAAATATAAAAAATAAGTAACCACTGGCAGTTAATAGTGAGTTATAAACATGTATAAAAGTTTAATATTAATATTTAATTTATTTAGATTCGATTTTTATTTTCAGGATTTTTTTATATTAAGAAAGAAATTTGTGCTCTCAACATTTATTTATTTAAATATAAGTAGCCAATATGGTAAGAGCAGCATTGTAAATCTCTTCAGAAAAAACACAGACATGCTCTAACAACTATAGTGAAGTACACTTCAGACATGTATTTTCTTAACGCCCAAAACACCACATAGTAATACGCGACAATAATTATATGAGTATGCAGATTTGAATAGAAAAACAAAAAGTTAAATTAATCAGAACACTGAAAACCTGACTTGTTAAATTGCAACAAGTATACTGAAACAAAGATTAATACATTTCAAACAAATTATCCGGAGAATTTAAAAGATGCATATATTAATCGTCAATCTCAATTTTTTTACCTAACTTGTATAAATGGTACGATGAAATCAATAATCATCATGATGGCAATTACCTTACAGTGTGTTAGTGATTAAATAGGTTTAACAGTGAGTTGTTTATGTTATTCTTGCTTCTCTTCTTTTGCGAGCCCTGACACATTACCGTTTGTTCCCAACTCAATCCAATAGTTAAGTCGAGAACGTCATGGACAATGACAGGTCGCCATTCAACCAATGCTCCTTGAAATGATATAAACTAGCACTTTGAACATTTGTAGCAATTTGGCAACATATGTAGTTATTACTGGAGTTCTTTCTACATGTTGTTTGTCGTGATGTATCGTTGTTTATTTCACTAGATTAGTAAAGCAGAGACATTTTGAACTTTCCACCTCCATCATTCTTTTGCCGACCACTGAATTAGTTTTTTCCACTAAGTCGGAAATAAAGCTATCCAAAAAATCCCTTAAGTTTAAGAAGAAACCTGTACAAACACAACCAGGTACTGCCATTAGTGGGCAAGGTATAGTATTGTTCTCGTTTTCCTTTAACTTCTTATT
>NC_057797.1:32037897-32048832 GCF_018294505.1 Triticum aestivum | reverse complement strand
TCTAAATGTACCTTTTTGTAGTGTCCAGTTCTTATTTCCATCATGTATGCTAAATTTTCAAGTCTTTAAGAAATAACATATTAATAAAGTGTGCATGACCACCTCTTGTTTTTTAGTGTTTATGTTTTCAAGGAATATAGGTAGTTTTAACTTACAGGAAAAATCCGAATATTATTTTTGAAGCAAAAGAGAGCCATTAGGCAAGTCCCATAACAAAGGAGACCTGGGGGTCTAGGCGCCTGAAACCCTAGGGAAATCGAGAGAGGTGGTTGTGAACACTTTGCACTCAAACAACTTATATATATTTGAGTTTTTTTGTTTTAAATTTGTTTTTTTCATTTGCAAAAAATCCAAAATCTCGATAATTGCCATTGTCTATTAGGACAAAAATCCCTATAATTTTTAGAGGTGATTGTTTTTCTAAATTTGGCATGTGCATTTTTATTATATGTTGCATGACAATTTTCCCATGTTTTAGAGTGCCCCCATGGCAGTTTTTAATTAGAGCATTGCATTTAAATAATTATCTACATGACATTTGTATTATTAAAAGGATTGCAGTTTTATTTTTTAAGAGCATGGCATTTATTATTAGTAACAATTTTAGTTTTTATTTTTTTCTAAAGGATGACATTTTTCTGACTAAGCATGGAAATTTTAATTATTAACAGGTGGCAGTTTTATTTTTGAGAGAATGTCATTTTTATTATTGTTGACATGGCATTTTTGCGCGTATTTTCTAATTCATGGCATTTTTCTTATCAAAGATGGCAGTTTTTGTTTTTATCTGGAGGATGGCAGTTTTTAAGTTTGGCATGGCAAAAAAAAGGCAGATCACTCAAAACTATTTTGTTTTTGTTTTAAAGCTGTATTTTTTAGGGGGGGTTTAAAGTTGTAATGTGGCAATTTTAAACAAGAAAAACACTTTAACTGGGCCTTTTGGGTCTGGGGGGTCGCGCTGGGCTGGGCCTGCCTGCTGGCGAAAGAGCAAAAACGGTCGCTGGGAGGCAGCCCCCCCTGGCGATCGAACGCCAGATATTGACGTCGAAAAAAAATAACCTTCCGGCCGATGGATCTCCTCTCCGCCGCCTACGGCGCCACCTCCGACGACGACGCCGACGCCGCCCCGCCTCCCAGCTGGTCCGCCACGGCCCTCCCCTCGGTCGCCCCGCCTCCCCCGAAGCGGCCGCGGTGGGAATCTCCCCCGTACCCTGGGTACCCACCACCACCTCCCCTCCCCTCCCCGCGACCGGCCCCACCCCAAGCCGCGCCGCCGCCACTGGCTGGCAGAAGGTACGTCTCCAAGAGGGAGCGCGCCCTCCTGGCGGCATCCCAGCCTCCCGTGGGCTCCGCGGCACTGCTTCCTCCGCCGGTGGCGCCGGAGTTCGACTCCCCAGGTGAGGACGCCCTTGACCCCCTTCTGACAGCCACTGCAGAGGTTGGATAAGACATTCCGAGTTCCTTGTCGCGGTTAGATTGGCAAAATTGATGTCCGAATATGCATTGTGACCAACAACATTGATGTCAGAAATTTTTACACTGCTCAAGTGAGATTCTTGTGTCATCCATGTCAAGATAAAATCGAGCTTTCATTCGTCAATAGCATAATGCAAAATTTAGTATCGACCCGATCTTGTCTATTTACATACCGGTAGTTAATGATTGAACTTGAAACTGCGTGAGGAATTGTGGAGAATTATTGTGTAAATGTGAATTAAAAGCTCTGAATTGTTAGCTGCTGTGCAAGAAAACCGAAGCCCTGTTTTGTCCCTTGTAGTGATACTTTGCTCATATGAAACATTGGTGATGATGACTCAGTGAATTGCGAGTGATGCAAGTGTTATCTTAGTTTTTTTTTCTTGCTTCTTAAACACCATTTACGTTCCTTGCTCATGTGCTCTGTGCTTCTTATTGCAGTTGTTGGATCTTTTGCTGATTCAAATATTCGAGCTGATGTTTTGCATTCTTTACGGTGCCAACCAAAGCCTGGATCAAACAGCAGTTCACCTTTGAAGCTCTCAGTGTCTTTGATGGGTCACACTAAAGCAGTCAATTGTGTGGATTGGTCACCGAGCCATGGTATGTAGGTAGTCTCTATACTTTGATTTAACTTTTCACATTGACTTATATTGACCAAATTATAAGTAACACCTCTTATAAATGATGAGGTGTGGAGCGTTCTCTGGGATTATGCGTTACATGTTTAAAACAAAATGTAGGATTCTAGCCTTTTGGTTTTTGATTCACAATAAATTGTTGTATTATGACAATCTGGTCTTCTAACATGAAAAGAGGATGGTATATTAACTAGTGAAGAAAGGACATGCAATACATGTCAGCAGTTGTGAAGTTAAGGATATGATGAACCTGGCAAAGTATTATCTTACATATTATTACATTCTCTTAACCCACAAGTAAGAAGTCGGATAAGGTTCTATTATTCATGGGAACAAAGTTGGAAAGTATTCTGTTATTCAGATAGTTGAAGTGTATATCTTGATGTTGTGTTGCTCAATTCCATAGATATATTAAGATTCTTTGGTATGTCATAATATCATGTTCCACTCTTAACTACTGCTACCAAGTGTGATGCATGAGATGACTTGATGGTAGTTTTGTAATTTACATATTGATGTACACAGTTTCAGGATAATCCTGCTCTCTGTTTTCATTCTATTCAATTAGAACATTATTGCCAGCAGATACTCACCAAGAAGCAAATTCACAGGACATCTTCTTGCTTCTGCTGGAATGGATCATACAGTCCGCGTATGGAACGTTTGGAACAGAGGGGATACTACTGCTCGAGTTTTAAAACATCATACTGCTGCTGTAAAGGATGTGAAGTGGTCCCATCATCGGCCCTTCTTACTTTCCGGGGGGCTTGATTGTTCCTCACGACTAGTTGACCCCGAGGTGGGAAAAGAAATCACGGTATTCAAGGAGGATCAACCAGTGGAGGTCATCAAGTTCAGTCCAAGCAACTCAAATCTCTTCCTGTCTGGTGGTTCCAAGGGTTCTCTTAGGCTCTGGGATATTCGAACTGGCTTGACAACTAAAGAGTTCAACAGAAGTCTTGGCACCATCCTCGACCTTGATTTCAGTGCTGATGGGAAGCAGTTTATCTCTTCAACCGACACAACCAGAAGTAATGTTAGTGAGAACACTATAATTGTATGGGATATATTACGAGAAGTTCCTCTATCTAACCAGGTAACAGATTTTTGTTTTTTTATATATGTTAGTATCTCTCTTCCTTCCAGTAGATCATGATGTTTTCCCCATTTGTATGCACACACATTCAAGTTAGGCATATTTTGATGGTTGAAAGAAAGGAGAAATGATCCTTATTTAAAATGCTTGTTTGTTTACTGGTTATATTTGCCTCTATCTTACCCGTGAAGGTATTTTCACCTGTATAGCTCATTTTTGTCAAGCATAGCTGCAAATTTAGTGTCTAGAAAGAAAAACATGTCTGTAGCCTCGAATATACTATGATATTAATATAATTTGATTAATTGATCACAACTGATTACATGAAGTTACGTGATGTGCTTTTATAACATAACAACTGATCTGATATGAACTGAACTCAATGTCCTAATGCAAAATGGACTACCTAACCCAATCTATGTACGCTATAACATTTATCCCTATATTTCACTGTGTTTGGGATGGATACTTTTAAATTAACACTTCCCTAACCTAATGCCTTCCGACTCTCGAGCAGCTGCAAGCTAGTCCTATCCACCGACTCTCTTTGCAGTTTGGAGCTGATAACCGTGCTGACTGAAGTACTCATAACAATTTTTTTGTTTGACTAAAAGTTCCTGTTTCATGTTGATGAATCTTGAATTATTTATCAAAAGTGGGTGTTTCAGGGAACAAGTTTTGCAAAAATTTGAACTGTATTTGAATAATTACACTGGAACTTGACACGAATCCCACTCTGTATCACAGGTTTATACAGAAGCATTCACCTGTCCCTGTGTGAGATACCACCCATACGAAGCTTCTTTTGTCGCGCAATCCAACGGCAACTACATCGCTATTTTCTCAGCAAGGCCGCCATTCAAGCTAAACAGGTACAGGCGGTTCGAAGGACATGGAGTGTGGGGCTTTCCGATAAAGTGCAGTTTCTCTTTGAGCGGGAGGGAGCTTGCATCTGGTTCGTCCGATGGCTGCATCTACTTTTATGACTATAAGTCCTCGAGGTTTCTGAGAAAGATCGAAGCCTTCAAAGAAGCGTGCACTTATGTTGCATACCACCCTGTACTACATAATGTGATTGCTTCATGTGGGTGGACTGGTGAAATATCTGTTTTCGAATGAAAAACACCGATCCTTGCAGTGTTCTCCGGGATTTCTAACTGCAGTTTCAGTTTGACCTATCGCTACAAGCTTAGCCTGTCTTGTGTTCGGGTAATCGTGGACATCATTAGTTGCAGTGGGTTGGTTAGATGGGAACACATTTGGTCATCATCCGATCACAAGAACGCACTTGGGAATTGACTACTGAATGTATACCAGGTGAAATCTTGAAAACTTCTGAAGCTGCAGGTGGTGTGGCTTACATTTTATTGATGGAGTAGGATGATTTGAATCAAAGGTAAAATGCACTGAGTCATTTGACTTCTTCAACGGGCTCACTTTACTCCTCTCAAACTACCACATGTTTGATTCCTTTTGAACTCTGCAGGAGATGCAGCAGTGGCGAGGCCATTGCTGGCAAGGTGCCCCTGTCCCTATATTCTGCTCCTTAATGCTGGGATTTTCGAGCTGCGCCATGCCAATTATCCCCTCTTCAGGTAGGGTCTTTCGGGATTTTTCTCTTGCATCTTTGTGCTAAATCAATCGAATGATTGGACCTTAGTTATTACACAATGCAAGAAGGAATAACCAAACAGTCCCATCCATCGACGACCACCCGCAATGGCTTGTCGAAGCTGACTCCCTCGAGGCCCGCCATGGGGATCTTGTACATCGCGAACCACTTACGATTCTCCACGTGAACGTTCATCCAGAACCATAGCCTTACAACGGAGGCGCCTTTGTCGCGATGGGCCGCGACCAGGAAGATGTTGACCTCCGCCAGGCTCCTGTCGCACACGCCAGGCAAACGTCCTCCTGGAGCTGCACACCCTCGAGGTACAGGAGGTTGTCGTCGTCGGCTTCGTTGTCATCAGCGGGCGACGTCGTGGAGATGTCCGGTAGAGCTATCTGGCATGTCCAGGGACATGACACTATCGTCAACGGCCGCCGGCGATGGAGGCCGCTACGGTGACTTTGGTCTCGGTAGCGGGATCGGAGAGTAGGTCGCCATCCTTGGCTACCGGGACGAGATCATCAGGTCTGCCGGCTTGCACGTCGAGGGGCTGTTCGACGGCGTCGACGAGAGGGTCCATATGGATTGATCGGCCCCGGGTTACTAGTGGCTCGTATGTGGAAACAAGAGTCGACAAGCTTTTCGAGGCGCACAAATTTTTATCATACGGAGAAGAGACTCGTCTACTTGTATACACGTACAGCAGAAGGACGTAGCACTTGTGCAATAACAAAATATGAACCGGCCGGTCTCCTAGCTAGGGGTGATTCTGTTCGCGTGGCTCACTCTAACTCTGGACTAGCTACGGTACATAAGGTAATGGTATAACCTGCAATCTTTGCATACTTATATGCAACTCTGTCTGTGCACTTGTCCAACATAAATCCATGCAATATGACATATGACACGGATACAAACACTAGTTCCAAGTTCCAACGATCGTCACATGACACACGTGGTAAGCAATCCAAACATTTTTTTTTCAAGTTCCAACACTAGAATATTACTAGTATCAAAAATCCCATTCTTACAAACTACTTTTATGTAAAAACTATCAAACCAAGACGCATCTAGATATGCTCTAGTTATTGCACATCTAAACAACTCAATCAAACTCGAAAGAAAAAGACAAAAAGACAAAAGAAAATGCGTACACGAATCTTAGCGTAAAATCAATGATATAGGACTCAAATGTGCAATATTTAGAGCACATCTAGATATGCGTTAGCAAAACAGCAAAAACAACCCCCCTCTCTCTCCCCGTAAATTTCACAGGGGTGGCCCCTCCACCTATTTCCAACAGATTTGCTCCACGTCAGCCCGTATAATGAAGTCTGTAAAATACGCCCGTAGCCTAGCATTACTACTACTCATAAACACCTACTCCCTCCGTTCCAAATTACCCGTCATAGAAATGGATGTATCTAGAACTAAAATACATGTAGATACATTCATACCTGCGACAAGTAATTCGGAACGGAGGGAGTATTTTGAAGCTAATACACACTAGTTGTAGTGCTTTGGACAAATAGTTCCTTACTGCGGGTGCGGCCGCGGCACCTGCCATACTCGATCGTCCTGCTGTGGCCATGCGAACTCCCAGCACCAGCAGCTCGAGCGTCTTGTATCTACGAGGATTTGGACTCCCAACACGCAGCAGGCATCCCGTGTAGGGGCCGACGGCGTAGCAGTTCGCCGTCACCGCCCCTTGTGTTAGCGTGTTCGTTCTCGGGTCATATATCTGCGGCACGCCGTCACGGGTCCCCCGCAGCGACGACCAGACGACGATCTTCCCGTCGTCCAGCACCCGCAGTGGCTTCTCGAAGCTATACTCGCGCCCGACCGCCATGGGGATCTTGTACAGTAGGAACCATAGACTTATCTCTGCATCGACGTCCATCATGAACCACAGCTTCACGGCGGAGACGTCTTTGTCGGGGTGAGCCGCGACCAGGAAGCCGTTGACCTCTGCCAGGCTCATGTCGACGTGGTGGTGCGCAGGTGTGTGGCCGTGGTCCTCGCGTGCAGGCGGCGCGAACATGGGGGCCGGCAGCCATTTTTCGGTCTCGAGGTCGAACCCCACGATCAAGTGAGGATCTTCTGGTTCAAGGTCATCCTCCATCTCCACGAAGAAGTAGGCGACCCCCTTGACGACGGCCACGTCGCTCTGCCGTCTACCCACGATGACCGGCGGGCTCCCCCTATCCCTCCACCAGCCACCGCCGTTGCTTCCGAGGGTGAGCACCATGCTGACCTGGTCGTACGTGTCCGGGACGATGGCCAGGACCTTGTACTCTCCCGTGGAGGGCACCCTCCCGAGCGTGCACGCCGGGGCCCCGCGGGGCCGCGGCGGGAAGGCGGCCACGGCTCCAGTGGCCACGTCGAGCACGCGCAGACGCCGATCCGTTCTTCCGACGAGGCTGCCGAGCTCGCCGTGCGCGCACATACCGTACAGGGAGCACTGTGTCACGGCGGCGCTGGTTCGTATCATCTTGACCACGTTGCCGGACATGTCCAGGAGGTTGACGCCCATCGCCATGTCGTTGCTGCTGTGGTCCAGGCGCACGGTAGCGGCGATGAGCGTTTGGTGGTGCCGGGCCCTGTGGGCGGTGATGAAGCCTGGGTGGCGGAGGAGGGAACTCCACGAGGTGGAGACGCAGCGGAAGCGGCATACCGTCTTGGCTGGTACGCGCAGTAGGATGTCGCACAGCACCTCCAGAGGGAAGACGCCGTCGTTGGAGGTGGCGGCCATGTCATTCGCCGCCGTTGCCTTTGGCCATGTCGATGGGATCAGGTTCCCCGTATTTGGATGCGGCGACGAGAGTCCGCAGTTTGTCATAGTCAATGACTGGCTGGGTGTTGTTGGGCACGTCGCCGTCTGTGGCAAGGACGGTGAGGATTCCACCTCCTGCCGGCGGCAACTCCAGGGGCAGGAGGTCGTCGTTGTCACCAGCTGTGGCCACGTCCTGGAGCTGGACGCCGTCGCTGTCACCTCCAACGACGGCATAGTCATAGCCATAGTCCAGGTCGGTGTTGTCGGGCACATCGAGGTCCTGGTCGTCGTCCTCTGTGGCGACGATGGCGAGAGGTCCACCTCCTGCTGGCAAGTCCAGGGACAGGAGGTCTTGGTCGTTGTCATCGTTGGCGATGTCCTGAAGCTGGACGCCGTGGACTTGAGGTCCGGCAGAGCTATCTGGCACGTCCAGGGGCAGGACGCCATCATCGACGATGGCGGCAGCAACTTGCCGGTGCAGAACACCATGGCCAACGGCGGCAGCGACGACTAGGTCGCCATCGACGGAGGCGGCCACGTCGACGTTGGTATCGGGGGCGAGATCCAAGAGTAGGTCGCCGTCCTTGGCCATCGGGACTGGGACGAGCTCATCAGGTCCGCTGTCTTGCGCGTCCAGGGTCGCTTCCACGGTGTCGACGAGAGGATCCATGGATCGATGATGGCGTGAAAACTACTAGTAGTAAGAATCGAGCAGCTTCCGTACGTGCTGATCGTCTACTTATACACAGCACAAGGTCGACGTACTAGTGCTGCTGTATATACTAATACAAACCTGACACGTACGTACGTACGACTCCTGCCGAGTAGTAGAAAACAACACTGATTCTGTTCACGTGCCAACTCAAAACTCTATCGGGAGTACGGCAAGGTAACAAATTCATGCAATATGACAGCGATGCATCCAACCCCCTCCTACTCTATAGCATAGCCGGCCACCACAAACAAGGGCCGGTTATTCTAAAGTGACTAGAGCTCATTTAAATGTGCATAATTATGTCACATCTAAAGTGATGTCGTGTGAGACGTTCATGTGAGGCCCTGTTGCCCTGGCTAGGCTGCATGAATATGAGAATGGTACAAAACTAAAATAAGGTTAAATTGCTATATGTGTGTTTAAAGAATCTTGCCATGTGATAGTGCACTTAAAATGACATGATATGAGTATGATGAAGATACGAAAATCATATTTGAGAATGACTAGTACAAATGCCCGTGCGTTGCACCGGGCGAAAAAAAAACACATGTGCCATTGTGCATCATTTTTTATATCCAGTTTTAATAAACGCCCATAATAAGGTTCAACATGGAAAATTCCTTATTTTAAATAAAAGTTAAGATTTTCATAAAAATTGGAACACTTAATAATTAACGTTTTTATGAAAATTGGAACATTTCCTAAAAAAGAATAGTTTTTTAGGAAAAAGATTTTTTTACATATATTCTTTAGAGCATTTTTGCTAGGGAATTTTTACAGATGGTTGTTTGCTTGGGAAGAGTTTGTTCCTTTTTTTTAATGCCCGTGAGTTGCAACGCGTACAATCTTGCAAAACCTGCTCCATGTGTCCTTACGCAACATTTTCTTTTATTCAAATATGATAATTAATGTTACACTTATTCAAATCTGATAATTAATGTTACACTGTTTATTGCTTTCTGTTTGAATTTTGGTCATTAAGAAGCCACCATAGTGTTCTTTGTTTGATTCAAGAGTAGTGGTTCATGGAATAGTCTCTGAATTGGTTTTATTTTTTGCTTTCCGCCACAGTTGCCGCAGAGGGAGGACAAACGGCGCACGAAGACCACCATGGTTGGCATGGAGGGAGGACAACGACCCGCGAAGACGCCTCGAGGGAGATAGGGTAGATCGCCGGAGCACCAAAACAACGTGGTCGTGATTCTCTGTTTGTTCCCAATCTTAATGAAGAGTTGCCACACACCGAAGAAACAGAGCATCGTCCATCGGAAGCAACACACAAACCAGGAGGAGCACCAAAACAACGTGGTCATGATTCTCTGTTTATTCCCAATCTTCAGATTGAGGGAAACATATTTGTGGAAATTAAATAATAAGAGCACTGCAATTGCTATTAAACTACATGATAATTTCAAGCAATACACAGGACCACCATCATATCTTCAAATATACTTTATTGTCATTCTGGACATGTATTTGGTCCTTCATACAACATATATATGCATTGATCACCTATATAATTAAGATTATTTTTAAATACATTAGTAATAGATATATGAGCAGACACATCATCATTTATGAGCAGATACATTAGTAATAGATATATGCATTGATTAATAACATTTTCCTATTTGACTACTTACATCATCATTTACCCACTCTTTTTCATCTAGCAGACACATCAACTGATTTTGTAACACAGAAGTTCCATCGATCTGAACCAACAATTGTTTTCTGAAAGATGACTCTGTTGCTATATGAGCACATAGATCATGATCGGTCAATGTATTGTCTGCAAAAAATCAAATACTTTAATAATATATTGAATACAGAAGTACATAGAATAAATCAAACAAATACCTTGTGGTAGATAATCATATTTCTCTTCAACTATGATCTCTTTATTTGAATCTGGTTCCATAACATCATGTAATGGTAAAACTGATTCCAGCACAATCGATTCAAAACATTCAGAAATTGGAGAAGATGTTGACATTGATGGTGACATTGGTGATGGCTCCAAAACACCTGTTTTAGAATTTTTTTGCTTTTTTTGAAGGTCGGTTATCCAAATCCTCTGCAATGTTCATTTCAGTGATGTCATCTATTTTCTGCAGTTACAACATAAACAAAAGGTAAGCCTCAAACCATTATTTTGTTTGTAGAATATTTCAGATTGTGCAAAGATAGAGTCAACAGGGAATTGTATCAAATATGGAGCAAATAGAATAGGCTACTGTTGCCACCACCAAGGGAAGCACATGCTGACACATAAATATATTTTGTATTATATATGATGCAAAAGTAATCTTGAGCACTGATTTACTCATTGACGAAAAACTGACTAAAAGATCAGTACCACCTTTTTAGTTCATTTATTGACTGAAGTGTGGCATTTATGAATATGTAATACTACCTAATCCAAATACATATGCCACCTGATACACGTCTATGTGTTTGCTGGACATTCTACTGCAAATTATTACATATATACTAAAAACTATATACTTAGAATTGGATGATGATATTCTAGAATAGCTGTTGTCTATGTATGACAAACTAGTAATAATAAAAAATCAACAGCAGCAGCAACATGTATAGAAATTATGCAATTTGAAGGGG
>NC_057797.1:31985705-32037755 GCF_018294505.1 Triticum aestivum | reverse complement strand
ATCTCCTTGGCATTTTAACATCCCAAAATTCTAAATTTTGGAATGTTATAATAAATAAATAGATTTGATTGATTGACTGAAAGTGAGTGAATTCGAAACCTTTTGAAAGTTACATGAGAGGGAATAAAAGGACTTTCCCAAACTTTCACCTTTTTCTTTTTTATCCCCGTGAATTCAAATTCTTTTCATCACAAAACCATAAAGAGAAGATGACATGACTTCTTCCATTATTTAAATGACGAGGGGTGTTGAAAATATTTGAATTTCATTGGAAAATATTTCCAATTCAGAAACTTTAAGCAACTCAATGATTTTCACGAGAGGAGATAAAATGACTTCTTCAAATTATGAAATATGAGTTGGGAGTTTCAAGGATCAAATTCAAAGTCCTTTTGAAATTATTTTTCAATTTGGAATTGTTTGAGTTTTATTCAAATTATTTTTCTCCAAAAAAATATATGGAAAATAGGGTAACATGATTCCCTACATTAGAAAATTGGAGAAAAATTAATTTGAAATCATTTTGGCATTTTTAAAATGATTTTTGTTGGATTTTATTAGACCAGTAGCACTCTTTGAATTATCTGATTTTGTGTGTATTTTATTTAATGCTAGAAAAATGTTCATGTCGTAAAAAATCTTTTTCTAAAAAATTTGATATATTATATGCCCATGTAAAATTTTATTTATTTTTGCGTTTATTTTGTTTTGCTGGAAAAATGTTTTTTAAAAAAAAACCTTTCGCCGACTGGGCCGGCCCAGCCGAAGCCAGGCCAAGGCCCAGCGCGCCGCCGCCTTCGTCCCCGACTCCGCCTCCCGCACGCCATCGCCGCCGCCTCCCTTTCCCCTCCTCCACGCCACCACGTCCCCTCCCCTCGCCCTTATAAGGCCAACCCCGCCGCCCCTCGCCCCCTCTCTCTCCTCCCCGCCCTCGCATCGCCGCCGCCGCGGCCAGATCCGCCGCCGCCGCCGAACGCTTGCGCTCGCTGCCGCTGCACCACCGCCACCGCGCCGCGCCCCGCCTGCTCGCCTCGCTGCCGCGCTACCGCTGCAGTCCCGCGCCGCATCCGCCGTCGTCTCGCCGCGCCACCCGCCGGAGTTAACCGCCGCCGCCGCCGGACTTTTTACTCGAACCGGTATAAACTGAGTTAACCTACCCTGGTTTTTCTTCGATTTTTTTATATATAGATCGGTTTTTCTTTTAGAACGGTTTTTATATATTAGGTTAGTTATTTTGTGAGCGTTCGTTAGCTAGAGTTCGGTAGCGAACGATTTTCGTTCGTTAGCAATCGGTAACGAACGCTCACTATTTAGTTTTTTTTCTTTTATTTCTTTAGTTTTCTATCCAGGGACCTATTTGTAGTAATTTCTTTTACAGATTAGTCTCTGTACTTCAAACGACCACATCTTTTTACTTGTTAGTCCAAATCCAATGAAACCAACACTCACGTCTTCGTTACGATCCCCTCTATCCATTAATCCAACTCAAACAGGTTTTTGAAAAGTTTAAAATTTGAATTAGATCAGATTTGAATTCAAACTTCGTTTGATCATAACTTGAGTTTCGTAACTCCGATTTAGTTGATTCTTTTTGTAAATCGAAGCTCTTGACCTAAACTTTCTGATAAGGCCAAATTCACATAATTTTCGTACTGTTATAAATTGTTTTATGTTGCAAGAGTTATTTGCTTGGTTTTGATGTTTTCCGAATCGTCTTCTTCGTTCTTTCTGATCTTTTGAGCGATTGCTTATGTGTGGTTACTATTGCTTGATTACGATAGATTGACCGGAGTGTGACGAGTGGAACTATCAAGAGTTATGAGTGCGAATCATCTTCATCAACATTGCAGGCAAGTTCACACTTTGATCATATCCCCTTTCATACCCAGTTTTTATGCATTAGTTTCACCCTCAAACATTGCATGAGTAGGATTGATAACATGTGGGTATTGGGAAGTAGTTGATGAGGTAGGAACCTATTGCCCTGCATTTAAACCTTGGGAGTTACTATTACGTTATGCTTATAGTGCCATGCTATGCTCGCAGACGTGGATTGGGTTTTGAGAGTATTCATGACAAATGTGAGATTGTTAATTAATGGTTTACTTAAGGTGACAACTTAAACACACATCTGGGTGGATTGAGGTACCTGAGTATTCCAGGATTGCCTGTCTAGGCACCTGGGTAGACCAGGATTGCCTTTTTTTTATGGACCGCCACCCAGGCTCAAAGGGATCATGAGATTATTCATACTAGAAACTTCCTTGTGCAGCCACAAGCTATTATGGGCTCTAGCATAGTTGATTAAGTCGTGCGAATTCTTACAGGGTAGACTAGCAGATGTAGGGGAAAGTAGGTGTAACGGTCTATCCATCGTAAGGTGCTAGCGCTTCTGAAAGACTATGTCTCGGCCATCCGTCTTTTCAAACACCATGTAGTGCGAGAA
Source organism: Triticum aestivum (assembly GCF_018294505.1). Taxonomy (NCBI): domain Eukaryota; kingdom Viridiplantae; phylum Streptophyta; class Magnoliopsida; order Poales; family Poaceae; genus Triticum; species Triticum aestivum. Next base: position 32,035,309 of record NC_057797.1, on the reverse strand, counting down.
ACCAAATGGTGGCGATCGAGTCTTGTGGGGAAAAGTGCGCAAACCTCTGCAGAGTGTATAAACTAATCATGATTAGCCGTGTCCCCGGTTATGGACATCTTGAGTATCTAGTGCCTGGATTATCATGTGAATCTCATCACGTTACTTTAAATGAATATTGTTGGGTTTTAATGATGATATTTAATTGGGATTAAGAATGCTGTCAACCATTCTCAATGTTTAACAACCACCATGATAGTTAAATAAAATTTATTCCTTTGCAGTAGGGAAAAATTGGCTTTACGCAAAACCTTATAACCATAGAGCTTTTCCACCAGCCAAATATGCATGTAGTGATAGCCTTTATTCATCATTCTCTATGGTGTGAATTTGCCAGTACATTCCATGTACTGACCCTTTGTGGCTGCAACGTCTCATGTTGCAGGATTTCTTACGGTGAGTAAGTGATATGTTAGGGTTACGATTTCTACACTCAACTTTGCCGTTGGTGTTGATGGGAATCCACAACCTTGTTACTTCCGCTATTTGGATTGAGGTAATAGTATTTACGTTACTTATACATGTGATTTACCTCTGTTATAAATCCTCGAGTACTGTGTGTGTCAGCATACCGATCCAGGGATAACACTTAAGCAAAGAGACTTGATCCATTCGGGTCGGGTCGCTACAGGCATCCACTTGAGTTCTACCAGACGCCTTTGGCACCTGCACGTGCACACACAACAGAGACATCAAAACTAATTATCCTACACTTGAACAACAACATTTTAGTTTGGACGAAATTCTATCAATCGATGCAAAAATTCAAAATCAGCATGTATACAACAAATTAATACAATGCTAGACCATTAGCAGAAAACAAATTCTTAGCTAGACCTATAAACTGAAGCAATGAGCCAATTATGACTGAACCAATTTCAGTCAGGAGCAACATCAGAATGATTTCAGCATGCAATTGGAATTCATTAGTACTATATTAGTAGGGCGTAGATAGATTATGAAATCCATAAAGCACTATGACTGAAGAATAACCAAGCAAATTCAAACAGTGACAAGCAAGCAAATATTTTTAGAAGGTAAGACGACTCCCAGCAAAAAAAAGTTGCAGCCCCTGCTGCCTGCTAGGAAGTAATGCTATGCTCAGATTCCCTCTTTAAGTACTGCCAGAGCAGTCTAGTCGATAGGTGTAAGTTTTCTTCAGAAAGTTTAGTAGTTTCAGAGTTCTTCAGTTTCAGTTTTTCTGTTAGAGCACGAGGGCATGATCGTTGTGTGTTCCGTGCGAATATGTAGGAAGCCAGCTGCACGACTTCGCCTGTGGGATGGCGCGGGCACGATGGGGTTGTTGCGAGCATCACGACATCACTTTAGATCGCTGAATAAAAGGATAAGCAGAAAAACAGCAGAACTTGGGCTGCACAAAAACCACTTGTCTATGTTCTTTTTCGTCTGTGTCCAGAGTGAGAGAACAAGAGCGAGAGAGAGGTAGGAGGTGCTCCGGCGAGCATCTCCGGCTACATAATAGTCAGTTGACCTTAGTACTATGTATCTCGATGTGTAACATGAACTTTCATATCTTCTTTTTGTGATGTTGTAAAACTAACCAAGATCAGATGCCTGACTAATTACTGCCTCCATGGAGGATTGAGGATGCCTGATTAAGCTGAACTTCCATGGTAGCCTGATTGTTCTTGTACCTCCGGCAAACTCGGCGCTTCTTCCTCCGGCGAACTCGGCGGCGACATTAGATGTTCCTCCAAAATTGATCTGATGGAGATTACGGCTGAGTACCCTTCCTTCTCATACCAAAAAACAGCAATCCGGGTTCAGCACTCCATTGACTTGTGTTCGACAAGGACACGGTCTAAAATCAATCCAAATTGGACACGGGACTTGCGCTCGAGCACAACCTGCATTCCTCTGCTCCGACCGCGCCCGATGCGCGCGCCGGCGACTCCTCGGGCCCTCGCCACGCGGCGACCACCAAGAACCCCGCCACATCCTCGCCTTCGCTTGCTGCTCGTCGCCAGGAGCGCCGCCACCCTTCTTTCTCCTGACACCGGCGGCCATAGGAGCCCCGTCGTCCCTGGTGGTTGGCCCTCTTGAGCAGGGGAGGCCAACGAGATGGTCATGCGCGAGCAGAGGAGGTCGCGGACAGCGACGGAAGGAGGAGGCGCGGGCGAAGCGGGGGGGATGGAGCTCGGGGCGCGGCGCGCTCGCGCGGAGGCATGAGGCGCACGGGACTGGGCGAGGGGAAGCAGCAGCACGCGGTGCGAGGGGAGTTCCCGCGACGACGGGGCACCGGAAACAGAGGCGGACGGCGGAGGTGCTGCAGGAGCGGCACTCGAGCGTGAGGTAAGGAGGCGGAGCAGAGGAAGGGGAGGCCGGAGGTGGTCCTCGCCGACGATGGAGGGACGCAGGCGCGAAGGGGAGGATGAGAGGAAAAAGAATAGTGGCATGCTGGTGGCTTCCGGCGACGGCGGGTGCGAGGGGTCGTCGGAGCGGCGCCGTGGATGCCGGCACCAAGCGGCGGCGAGTGGCCGGCAGTGGACTCTGGGAATGGATAAGGAATATCAGGACTGACTGCGGGCTGAATTCCAACTAATGTAGGGGCTCTTTTGCAAAAATGAAACATTTTCTTAGGAACTCACATAATATAGGACCGCGGGTTGAATTCAACAAACAACAGGGGCTTTTTTGCAAAAACGGCCACGACGGACGACCAGAAGCAATAGCTGGTTTATTAGTAGGTAAAGATATGTGTTATTTGAATACTAAAAAAATCAAAATAAAAACAGAGGGGGTGTGCAAAGCCTAATCAGAGGGGTGTTAGAAATTATTGTGGTGTATACGGGGAAACAACAGAAAGTAAGGAAAAAGTTTGGCATAAAACATAGGAACAAGTAAAACTAGCACCCTTCATTGTTAATTTTTCCAATTGAACAGACGAAAAAGGTATCAATGCCTCCTTTAAAATCTGTTTGCCGCCCGCCACATCATTCCTTCTGGCTGGCATGAAATTATCATCATCGTCAGTCGGCCTTGATGAAAATAAGCCTGCACATGACAAGAGAGAGATATGAGTTTAAATATGGAAATTCTCCAAAACAAAAAGTATATAAATAAGTTCAATTCTGGAACCTTGACAACCCCTCCATCCCCTCATAAAAAACAAAAGACTGGAAATAGCAAGAATGTAGTAAACCACATCATATAATATAATGGCAAAGTTGCCAAATGAAAATCTATGGCAAGATGATAGGATGGCAAATAGTAAGCAAACCACATACATGATGGCATGGCAAACTTTGCATTTAACAAATTAGTGCACATATAACAGCATGCCAAAACAAAAGAAGAAACTCTGAAAAGATCACACATGCAAAATGACATGGCAAATTTGCGGTGAAAACAGTAGTACATATATGCATGGAAAAAATGTGAAGAAATCACAATGCATGATGCCATGAAATATTTAGAAGTGAACAATCTTCTGCGTACATAAGAGCATGGCAGCAAAGTTATACAAATCACACATCTACACATGAACACATGGAAAAACTGAGAGAGAACAAAAATCTTCTGCATACACAAGAACATCGTAAAAAGGTATACAAATTCACAAATCTAAATTGGAACACATGGAAATTTTTGAATTGAAGAGAACTAGTAAAAAAATGACAACACGGCAAAAACGTGCAACAACATTCCAAAGCTAAAATGAGCATGGCTTCCATTGCATTCAACATAAAAAGGGCACATGAGCATAGCAACCAAGGTATATATCACACACATCTGGACATGGCAGAAGTAACCAAGCTGCATAAAAGTAGCACTACAAGAAGTACAATCAACCACACCATGGACAAAAAGGAAAAAAAATCCTACAGTTACACAAGCAGAATGGGAGCACAACAAAGATGAGGGTAAATTGCCCCAATGACAGCTAAATTTCCATGCCCACCAAATGCCTCGAATGATGATCTAGCCGACGATGCTCGTTGCCGCAGAACGAGAAAAAGCCGCAACCTCGGAGGTCGTTCCCAGCGCGGCGACTGCAACCACCAAAATCCTACCCCCGCACTGTTGCCCATGTGCCAGCAACACCAAACCACAAAACCGCTGCAATCTGAGCAAACACTACGCAACCGCCGTCAAGCAGCCGTCTCCATTACGGCAACTCGACCTAGTTGGAAAACGCGCAGGACACACACGACGATGAAAAGCGGATAAACACAGAGGATGGTGGTGCACGGCACAACATACCTCGAACTCCGACGCAATGCCGGTGCGGTGGAGCTGGATGAAAGCGTTTGCGGCAGGTGGCCCTTGAATCTCGCCCAATTGCGAAGCACCACGACGAGCATCGTCGCTCGCGTGGAGCTCTAGAGGGGAGAGGAAAACATAGGAGAAATGAGGAGACTGGCTGAGTCAGTTGGGGAAGAAGTGGGTAAGTGCGCGTAAAAACTCGACACAATGGGCGAGTGGGCTGATCTTTCGTGCTCGCGACGGGTAGCGTGAATGTTCGACACTTCTAACGTGGCAAGCCTCGGGTGCTTGAAGAATCATGCGAGCAGACAGACGAGGATCATTGCGTACAAAAATATGGCGTTAGTTTTTTTTCTTTTGAAACGGAGGCAAAGATTTGTCTCATTGATTAATCAAGAAGAAGAGAACTATGCAATTAATTAACTAAAAAATGGATGAAAATCGATACAAACAAACCACATGTAGAGTACTCACCATAAGCAGTCTTGTAGAGCTCAGGCACGAGTGTCTTGAGGGAATCCTTTCCACTTGAGTTGTCATGCCAGAATAACGCCTTATGCCCATTCCCCAAGGTAATAGTGGTGGAAGCACGAAAGAGATCCATATCTGCCTGGTCACAAGGGAGTTGGCAGCACACCCAAGGCCTATCAGGGTCGGTCCATTGCAACCAAGGCCAAGGAAGGCGCAAAGCCCTCCCCAAGCGGTCAATGTAAGTGATGAAAGATCGTGGATGTCGCCTAGAGGGGGGGGGAATAGGCGTTTTAAAATAATTACGGTAGAGGCTCGAACAAATGCGGAATAAACCTAGCGGTTAATTTGTCAAGCACAAAACCTACAACAACTAGGCTCACCTATGTGCACCAACAACTTATGCTAAGCAAGGTAAGCAACAAAGTGATAGCAAGATATATGACAAATAACAATATGGATATCACAAAGTAAAGTGCATAAGTAAAGGGCTCGGGTAAGAGATAACCAAGGCACGAGGAGACGATGATGTATCCCGAAGTTCACACCCTTGCGGATGCTAATCTCCGTTTGGAGCGGTGTGGAGGCACAATGCTCCCCAAGAAGCCACTAGGGCCACCGTAATCTCCTCACGCCCTCGCACAATGCAAGATGCCGTGATTCCACTAAGGGACCCTTGAGGGCGGTCACCGAACCCGTACAAATGGCGACCCTTGGGGGCGGTCACCGAACCCGTACACTTTGGCAACCCTTGGGGGCGGTCACCGGTACCCGTCAAATTGCTCGGGGCGATCTCCACAACCTAATTGGAGACCCCGACGCTTGCCCGGAGCTTTACACCACAATGATTGAGCTCCGAACACCACCAACCGACTAGGGGGCCCAAGCACCCAAGATAAACAAGCTCAAGGGCACCAAGCACCCAAGAGTAATAAGCTTCTCAACTTGTAACTTCCACGTATCACGTGGAGAACTCAAACCGATGCACCAAATGCAATGGCAAGGGCACACGGAGTGCCCAAGTCCTTCTCTCTCAAATCCCACCGAAGCAACTAATGCTAGGGAGGAAAATGAGAGGAAGAACAAGAAGGAGAACACCAAGAACTCCAAGAACTAGATCCAAGGGGCTCCCCTCACATAGAGGAGAAAGTGATTGGTGGAAATGTGGATCTAGATCTCCTCTCTCTTTTCCCTCAAAAACTAGCAAGAATCCATGGAGGGATTGAGAGTTAGCAAGCTCAAAGAAGGTCAACAATGGGGGAAGAACACGAGCTCAAAGGATTGGACTCAAAGGGGAAGAAGACCCCCTTTTATAGGAGGGGAGAAAATCCAACCGTTATCCCCTCACTCAGCCCGCACAACGCGGTACTACCGCACCAGGGGCGCGGTACTACCGCGAGGCTGCGCGGTACTACCGTGGAGGACCACGGTACTACCGCGACAGCAGCACAGGCCGGAACTTGCCTGACTAGGGGGCAGTACTACCGCTTGCGCGGTACTACCGCTCCCCCTTGCGGTACTACCGCAAGGCAGGAAAGTCTCAGCCTGGGAAGGGCGCGGATGAAATAAATTACATCCGTGCCTACTTCCGCTGAGGGAGGACCTGCGCAAAAACTCCGGCACGGTACTACCGCACACGAAGAGCGGTACTACCGCGTAGGGCGCGGATGTAAAAAAATTACATCCGCCCCTACGTCCGCTCATGCTGCTGAGCCTGGTCAGAGCCCACGGTACTACCGCGCCCACGGCGCGGTACTACCGCGTAGGGCGCGGATGTAAAAAATTACATCCGCCCCTACTACCGCTCGAGCAGCTGCGCCTGGCCTGAGGCCACGGTAGTACTGCTCCAACAGAGCGGTACTACCGCAATGGCCTGCGGTACTACCGCTCCAAAGAGCAGTACTACCGCGTGCCCTAGATCAGCAACACTAGCAGTCCTTCATTTTGCAGAGAAGACAACGGGGATAACAATAAAACCAGAACCGCCATAACTTCCGCAAATGAGCTCCGAATTGAGAAAACTCAAGCTTGTTGGATACAAGACAACGAGTAGCATCAAAACAGAGACTGGTTAGTAAGAAGAGGCAGAGGAGGTATGCCTTACAAGAGAGGAGAGAAACCTCCAACAGAGAAGAACCGGCATACCCTCCAACATCGAAAACATCATAGAAGACGCATGTGAACTCCGTTTTCGATGAACTCGAGCTTGTCATAAAAATGACCAAAAGCTCCAAAACTCACAAGGAGAAGAACCAAACAAGAACCAATAAGGATGATGCAAGGATGCAATGGTTTGAGCTCTCTACGAACGATACGATCAAGCAACTCATCGAGAGCCCCCCTTGATAGTACGGCAATCGATCCTATAACCCGGTCTCCCACAACTACCATGAGACCGGTAAAATAGAAAACCTATCAAGGGCAAACCTTTGCCTTGCACAAAGTCCACTTGAGCTAGATGATGATGATCTGCTCCTCCTCAAGATGGACCACCTTTCTTGATTGCGTTGGCTCGATGAAGACTAGTTGATTGCTCCCCCATACTCCACTATGGGTGAGCCACTCTTCCGCTCATCTTCACAACTCCATTGTCACCACAATGGACGGCAAGCTTCAAGCACTTGATCTCTTCATGATACATCACTTGAACTTGCACACCGCAACCTAACCCCATAAAGAACTCTCACGAAGACCATGGGTTAGCACACAAAGTGTAATGGACAATGCTTACCATACCATGGGACTTGATCCCTCGGTACATCTTGTGCGCTTTGTGTGTTGACTCTTTTCAACTCTCTTCATTTGGATGATGTCTTGAAGGTGGACATGAATGATCACACAATCTTATTCTTCAAGACATGCTTGCAATAAGCTCAACACTCACATGACCGATCTTTGGATAATTCCTTAAAAGGACGATGGTCATCACAAACTCTCCTTGAAACCAACACATGGACTCCAAGAAAAGCCTATGGACAAACCCTTCAAATACAACTCAAGGAAATCATTAGACCATAGAGATTGTCATCAATTACCAAAACCAAACATGGGGGCACCGCATGTTCTTTCAATCTCCCCCATTTTGGTAATTGGTGACAATCACTTTCAAGAGAGTTAATATAAGGAATTATGCATCACCAAGCAATGCAACAACTAATAGTGCATGCGAATGAGATGCAAATACTGAGGAACAAAACCAAAGCACGAGGAGATAACTCTCTAAACTTCTCCACAAAACTCTCTGAAACTTCTCCCCCATTGGCATCGATTGCCAAAATGGGTGAAAAGCTTAGAAGGCCAAAATAAAAGGTGTTCCTCCATAAATTGTGTATCTCTCAACCAGAGAGTGGAATGCAATACACATATCCAATTGCCGATACGTGGAGGAAGACAAACTATATTGAGGCCCAAAGATTGCAAAAGAATGATATGACACAAAGACATAACAGAGAGAGACACAAGCAATCATACCAATTGAAGCAAGCAATCAACGGATATCAATTGAACCTACTAGACCAATGATCCTACATGCAACAAGAATAAAGATATTATGATAAACGCAAAGGAGTGTTCTAAAGAAACTAGAGAAGCTCCCCATGATTTGTGCACACATAAGAATTTTTGTATTTGAATACAAAGTGCACAAAATAGGATCATAGCTCCCCCAAAATCAATAGAAACTCACATCCAGTGCAAGTGAGCATATAGGAAACAAAGCCTAGCGCTTGCAACAAGTACATGGTTGAGCAACATGTAAAAGAGGCAACTTAAGAATGGGCTCAACCAAAATGATGTGTGTGAGTCATGGCGAAGCAATTGAGAAGACTAAAAAAAAGAATGAGCATCAAGCATCAACATAGTCTTGAAAGAATGAGGCACACGATGCAAGGCCTATCATTCCCACACACAACTAGCAAATGGGTTCACAAGCTTACTAATAAGCATATAAAGAACCTATGCTTGTGACAACCCGTGGTGAAGATAGAAGATGAAAGCCTCATCAAGACGAGGGATACCAATAAGATGGCAAAAGCCTCGTAAAGACAAGCATAGGGAAAATAATCTTCACCACACACGAGTGCATCAAGATGCTACAATAGAGGACACGCACCCAAGGCAAAAGCTTTCACGGAGCCACCAAAGAAATAACATAAGAAAGACAAGGTGGACGTGAAAGAAAGGATATCAACTAGAGATGTAAGTTCTCTCAAGTGTATAAGGTTCTATGTAGACGAAATCATGATGATATATATATCTACAAAGAAGAATGTACACCCGAAATAGTTACAACACGAAGGAACAAGATATCCACAAGGAAGTCATAAATATACCAATAAGATATTTGCTTGAAAGCATAGCACTTGGCTAGATATGGTCTTATTGTATATAAATGAAGTCCAAACACACATCCATCAAGGGCATCACAACTAGCAACAAGAGATCATCGTTGGGATGCTTTGAGAAAGGAAACAAGTATCACAAGATATGAAATGAAAATCATGCCAAGATGCAACCTACACAAGGTTGAATGCAAGAGGAGAAAGCATGAATAGATACTTGGTACCGAGATATCATTGGAAGGATGTAGTAGATACCAATTGAAGGTAGATAGTAGTTCATTGATCATCCTAGCTTGATCCCAATATGCACATGGTGACAACACCTTCCTTGTGAGTGAGCCGAGCATCCAATGCATCTCCACTTGTTCCTAGAACAACAACACAAACAAAATGGTACCCAAACTCATTGGGACCAAAGAGTTAGAAACACCAATATACATAGGACAAACTCCACATAACTATGTGCATATAGATATGAAAATGAATTTCATGCACATCTCATCCAAATTGAGACTAGGTGGAGTTTCCCCTATATATTGAGTCAAAGAAAGAAAGCATGCCAAATGAAATACATGAAGTAAACATGCATGCTCAAGACTTTCAAAACTCGAAACCAAAGACAAAGAAATGCCAAGTGAAAGGATACCAAATGGAGAAATCATCACTTGGAAGATATCATTAAAGATACATCAAGGAATGAGATATCCATTGATACACACTAAACTAAAGATGTCAAACTCCCAAAGAGAGGATGGTTCCAAACAAACCAAGCTCTCGACAAAGTTTCATGATGGCACAAAGTACCAAAAGAAAAAGGCTTGCCTTCCACCAACACACTTGATAAGGATCACAAAAAAAAGTGTTCTAAAGAAAATAGAATAGCTCCCCCACGAGTTGTGCATTATATAGGATTTGTATTTGAATACAAGAAGCACAAGGTGGGATCACCGCTTTCACTATATCTAGAAAACACTAGACAAGAACAAGAAATAAACAAGATCCACAAGTGGTATGGAAGACAACGGGAGTTGACACAAACCTTGGCAAGAGAAAAAGCAAGTAAAACAAAAGCCAATGTAAAGATGATCAACAAATTCTTCCACACATAAGACTACCAATTGTCAAAGACAAGAAGTATTTGGTAATAATTCCCGGTGGTAGATAGCAAGGATATCCGACATCATCTTCACTCCAAACAAAAAGCAAATTGCAACTTGTAGAGCTAACATGCCACCTAGGAACAAGATAATCTACAATATCAATTCTAGGTGACAATATCTCAAATGTACACATTTTCTAGGCTTGTAATATGCACTTAGCATATTACTCCCCCATAATGTGATACCAATAAGAACTTAACAAGAGGCAATAAGAGGAACAAACAAGAGATAATTAATGGACTATTTAGAATTTGAATTTCTCATGAGAGATATACCACCTAGCGACTAGATAATATTGTAATATCAATACTAGATGGTATTCCTCATGTACACACATTTATAGGATTGTGAGGTGCACAAAGCACATCACTCCCCCAAAATGGGATGTTCCATCAATCTCTCACACGAGCCAACTAGGATACAAACAAGAAGCATAAAGGCTCAACGCATGACACACACGTACATGATGTGCAAACCAACACACACATACTTGATTGCTCAAGGTAAGCACGTTGGAATCACAACATATACAAACACATGCAAGGAACAAAACCAAAACATGCAAGGGGGCAAGTAACTTTCAAGGTAAACAATTTTAAGTACAAGTTACCGCAAGGAGGCACATTGGATATAAGATAGAAACTTGATAATCCAATTGACTTGGCTTGAGACAAAGAGAATGATGAAGTCCCCTTAATTCTTCATAATTTAGCCAAGTCTCCAATGCCCTCCAACAACACCTATTGATCAAGTTTGAGCTTGTTGGTCCCCAACCAAGTTGGGTCCTAAGAGGTTAGTCACAATAGGTTTGGCTACCCAAATGGTTCTTTTCTTGACACCACTTTGAGTACCAACAAACTTGGCAAACACATTGCCAACCTTATCCTTCCCAAGAGAATAGATATCATCAATAATAATTGGGTTGGATAAGTTATCACTAGTGCATGAAGAAGCGACGTGACCTTTCTCATGACATAAGTAGCAACGTCTACTCTTCACTTTCTTCTCATTTGATTTCTCAACTTGAGAAGCATTAGCTTGAGTCTTCTTGGGAAGAGGCCTTTCTTCAACTTGAGGTTGAGCATGAGAATGCAATTGTAGCCGCTTCCCTTGTTGCTTGTCACTAATAGCCTTCTTCTTCAATGGGCAAGATCTAACATGATGCCCTTCAATTTTGCACTTGAAACAAATAATCTTGGCCGAATCCTTGACTTGTTTTTGGCCCTTCTTCTTGTTGATCTTGGACTTATTCTTCTTGTTGGAGTTGAATCCAAGTCCACCTTTGTCATTGGGGGATTTTTGCACACTCAAGATATTGTTGAGTGTGGATTTCCCTTGATGACTCTTTTCCAAGTCTTTCTTCAAGGAAGTGACTTGGGCCTTGAGCTCTTTGATTTCCTCTACATGGTTAGTCTCAACACAAGTACTAGAGGAAGTATAAGCTTCATCATTAGAGCAACAAGGCAAGGAAAGCAATTCATCGCAAGATGTACCAACATTGTGAGTAGATGAATTACAAGGACTAGCACATGGCAATATACTATTTTGACTAGAAGTAGTGCTAGTATCCACATGAGGCTCACTAGATGTTACCTTGGCAATCATGGCCTCATGAGCTATGTTTAGCACACTATGGGATACTAGAAGATCATCATGAGAGCTTGAGAGCTTTTCATGACTTTCTTCCAATTTCCCATAATTGCTAGATAGCACCTCAAGTTGAGCCCGTAGCTCAACATTCTCCTTCAAAATGGATGCTTCACAAGTAATAGAATTAGTAGCACAAGCATCATCATTAACCACAAGAGGAGAAGGCAACTTGGCAAGCTCTTTGAGATAAGAAGCTTCAAGTTGGGCATGAGACTCGGTGAGTTTGATGAGCTCACCCTTGATGACCCTTGAGCCATTTTCGAGGTGCTCAAAATCCTCAAGGAGTCTAGCATGAGCAACTTCAAGCTTAGCATTTTTAGTTTTAAAAACATTGGCCACCTCAAGGGCTCTATCAATAGATTCCTTCACTCTAGACAATTCTAGAGCAAAAGTCTCCTCAAGAGATTCCTTGGTGGTTTGTTCAAGTTCAAGGGCTTGAGAGAGGTCCGCAATCTCATTTGCGTAATCACGCCCATGAGCTTCCATTTTCTCAATGGTGACCTCATGCTCCTCGAGATGAGATTCCAACTCCTCAATATATTTCTTGCCCTCAATGGCAATGGACATAATTTCCATGAAGTTGGAACGAGCAATTTTATTTTTATGAAGAGCTTTAAAAATCATCTCCCCCTTAGTTTTTAAGGAGGCAACATTATTATTCTCTTCATCATTATCCTCATCATCATTAGCATCAACATCATCATCAAGAGATATATTGGGGTTCAAAGTAGGAGATACCTTTGACGCCTTGGCCATAAGGCAAAAAGCAATAGATGATGATGTAGGATCCCTTGAGGCACCATTAAACACCACATCTTGTTCCATGGAGTGTTCGGTTTCCTCTACATTGTTAGCACAACAATTCAAGGAAATAGATGCATTTTTATCATGGCAACAAGACATAGCAAGCATATCATCATGAGATTTAGTCAAGCAATTTCTACATGATATGCAAGGACTATGAACACAAGCATGTGAAACATTTGGAGTGCTTGAAGTGTTAAAGCCCAAAGAGGGAGCATTGCAATAATATAGTGATGAAGAATCATCCACAATAAGCATACTATCATCATTGCAATGACCAACACTACTCACCATATCATTACCTTGTGGCAAACCACATGTAGGTGAAGTAGAAGAAGTTGAGAAGACTATATGACCGGAGGTGGAGGAAGAACAACCATCCCCACAAATCTTGGACACACCATATTTATCTTGAAGCTTTGTCCATAACTCATGAGCATCCCGGAACGGCATGAGTTGAAATATAACTACATTGCTCAAAGCATCGAAAAGCACATTAGAGGCTTGAGCATTGAGATAAGAGTTTTTCTCATCCTCTAAAGATAATCTTTGGGGATCCTTTGGAGGAGAAAAACCCATATCTACAATTCGCTCTAAATTTGGGTCCATGACCCTAAAGAGATTAAGCATGCGAATTACCCAAACATCAAAATTTGTGCCATCGAAACTAAGAGTGTCAGAGAATCCTAATCCTCTAGTCGACATCTTTACTCTCTAGGCGGTTAAGCCCAACAAAGAGAGACGAGGCTCTGATACCAATTGAAAGATCGTGGATGTCGCCTAGAGGGGGGGGGGAATAGGCGTTTTAAAATAATTACGGTAGAGGCTCAAACAAATGCGGAATAAACCTAGCGGTTAATTTGTCAAGCACAAAACCTACAACAACTAGGCTCACCTATGTGCACCAACAACTTATGCTAAGAAAGGTAAGCAACAAAGTGATAGCAAGATATATGACAAATAACAATATGGCTATCACAAAGTAAAGTGCATAAGTAAAGGGCTCGGGTAAGAGATAACCGAGGCACGAGGAGACGATGATGTATCCCGAAGTTCACACCCTTGCGGATGCTAATCTCCGTTTGGAGCGGTGTGGAGGCACAATGCTCCCCAAGAAGCCACTAGGGCCACCGTAATCTCCTCACGCCCTCGCACAATGCAAGATGCCGTGATTCCACTAAGGGACCCTTGAGGGCGGTCACCGAACCCGTACAAATGGCGACCCTTGGGGGCGGTCACCGAACCCGTACACTTTGGCAACCCTTGGGGGCGGTCACCGGTACCCGTCAAATTGCTCGGGGCGATCTCCACAACCTAATTGGAGACCCCGACGCTTGCCCGGAGCTTTACACCACAATGATTGAGCTCCGAACACCACCAACCGACTAGGGGGCCCAAGCACCCAAGATAAACAAGCTCAAGGGCACCAAGCACCCAAGAGTAATAAGCTTCTCAACTTGTAACTTCCACGTATCACGTGGAGAACTCAAACCGATGCACCAAATGCAATGGCAAGGGCACACGGAGTGCCCAAGTCCTTCTCTCTCAAATCCCACCGAAGCAACTAATGCTAGGGAGGAAAATGAGAGGAAGAACAAGAAGGAGAACACCAAGAACTCCAAGAACTAGATCCAAGGGGCTCCCCTCACATAGAGGAGAAAGTGATTGGTGGAAATGTGGATCTAGATCTCCTCTCTCTTTTCCCTCAAAAACTAGCAAGAATCCATGGAGGGATTGAGAGTTAGCAAGCTCAAAGAAGGTCAACAATGGGGGAAGAACACGAGCTCAAAGGATTGGACTCAAAGGGGAAGAAGACCCCCTTTTATAGGAGGGGAGAAAATCCAACCGTTATCCCCTCACTCAGCCCGCACAACGCGGTACTACCGCACCAGGGGCGCGGTACTACCGCGAGGCTGCGCGGTACTACCGTGGAGGACCACGGTACTACCGCGACAGCAGCACAGGCCGGAACTTGCCTGACTAGGGGGCAGTACTACCGCTTGCGCGGTACTACCGCTCCCCCTTGCGGTACTACCGCAAGGCAGGAAAGTCTCAGCCTGGGAAGGGCGCGGATGAAATAAATTACATCCGTGCCTACTTCCGCTGAGGGAGGACCTGCGCAAAAACTCCGGCACGGTACTACCGCACACGAAGAGCGGTACTACCGCGTAGGGCGCGGATGTAAAAAATTACATCCGCCCCTACGTCCGCTCATGCTGCTGAGCCTGGCCAGAGCCCACGGTACTACCGCGCCCACGGCGCGGTACTACCGCGTAGGGCGCGGATGTAAAAAATTACATCCGCCCCTACTATCGCTCGAGCAGCTGCGCCTGGCCTGAGGCCACGGTAGTACTGCTCCAACAGAGCGGTACTACCGCAATGGCATGCGGTACTACCGCTCCAAAGAGCAGTACTACCGCGTGCCCTAGATCAGCAACACTAGCAGTCCTTCATTTTGCAGAGAAGACAACGGGGATAACAATAAAACCAGAACCGCCATAACTTCCGCAAATGAGCTCCGAATTGAGAAAACTCAAGCTTGTTGGATACAAGACAACGAGTAGCATCAAAACAGAGACTGGTTAGTAAGAAGAGGCAGAGGAGGTATGCCTTACAAGAGAGGAGAGAAACCTCCAACAGAGAAGAACCGGCATACCCTCCAACATCGAAAACATCATAGAAGACGCATGTGAACTCCGTTTTCGATGAACTCGAGCTTGTCATAAAAATGACCAAAAGCTCCAAAACTCACAAGGAGAAGAACCAAACAAGAACCAATAAGGATGATGCAAGGATGCAATGGTTTGAGCTCTCTACGAACGATACGATCAAGCAACTCATCGAGAGCCCCCCTTGATAGTACGGCAATCGATCCTATAACCCGGTCTCCCACAACTACCATGAGACCGGTAAAATAGAAAACCTATCAAGGGCAAACCTTTGCCTTGCACAAAGTCCACTTGAGCTAGATGATGATGATCTGCTCCTCCTCAAGATGGACCACCTTTCTTGATTGCGTTGGCTCGATGAAGACTAGTTGATTGCTCCCCCATACTCCACTATGGGTGAGCCACTCTTCCGCTCATCTTCACAACTCCATTGTCACCACAATGGACGGCAAGCTTCAAGCACTTGATCTCTTCATGATACATCACTTGAACTTGCACACCGCAACCTAACCCCATAAAGAACTCTCACGAAGACCATGGGTTAGCACACAAAGTGTAATGGACAATGCTTACCATACCATGGGACTTGATCCCTCGGTACATCTTGTGCGCTTTGTGTGTTGACTCTTTTCAACTCTCTTCATTTGGATGATGTCTTGAAGGTGGACATGAATGATCACACAATCTTATTCTTCAAGACATGCTTGCAATAAGCTCAACACTCACATGACCGATCTTTGGATAATTCCTTAAAAGGACGATGGTCATCACAAACTCTCCTTGAAACCAACACATGGACTCCAAGAAAAGCCTATGGACAAACCCTTCAAATACAACTCAAGGAAATCATTAGACCATAGAGATTGTCATCAATTACCAAAACCAAACATGGGGGCACCGCATGTTCTTTCAAGTGATTCCAAGGCCCCCAAGCCCTTTTGGGTGGCACACCGACTTCCAGTTCACAAGGGAGTGCCCTCTGGATTTATGCCTCTGATCATTCTTCTGCTAGACAAAACCCGTGTGTGATCTTGTTAGTTATCCATGTGACCCACTTGGGCGGGTTCAGTGCCGTTATATCGAAGGCGACAATTGCGGTGAGGATGTACTAGGCCATGGTGACTCTACCAGGCTTCCTAAGGTTCTTTCCAAGACATCTCGGCAATCTACTGGCAATCTTTTCAATGAGGCCCTGATAATCGATCTTGCCAAGGCGGCGAAAGTGTAGGGTAGCCCTAGGTACCGTCGTGGGAAGGTAGCAACATATTGGCAGGGAATGCGGAGAAGATGTCCTGAAGATCTATGCCATGGCAACGAATAGAGAAGATATGTTTTCCGAAACGGAGGCAAAAAAAAGCCTTGACTCATCGATTAATTAAGAAGAAGAGAATTGCCCAGATAATTAACAGATACAAACACGGACAGAAATATGTTTCTATTATTTTCTTCTTTTGGAGTGGTACAAGGTGTTGCGTAAGAAGAAAGCAAAGTTAGCTCAAAGAAAAAGATAAACCATCAAGTTCTACACATTATTATAAAAAAGTATATTTTGTTGCAACTTGCAACCAACTCAGGCAATAGTTTTTTTTACTATATTAGTTACTACATGTAAAATATGGTTGAAACGTATGCATCTCTGCAGGGACGCGTGCGTGTATATATAGGCTCAAGGCCATCAGAAGATTACATGGTTGAGATACGGGAGTTAGGCTTGATCTCCACGTTACAATATACAGCTATACAGAGAATAGAATCAAGCCTAACTCAACCGCTGATTACAACTAACACAAAACAAACGCACGCGCTAATATCCCTACACACATATTTCAACATCCCCTCTCAATCACAACTTATCTAAGTTGAGATTGTGTCTGAAAGCTTCGAGCTGTTTCACAGACAATGTCTTGGTGAAGCCATCTGCAAGTTGGTCACCCGTGGGGATAAAACGAATATTGAGCAACTTATTAGCTACTCTCTCTCGAACAAAATGATAGTCCACTTCAATATGTTTTGTCCTTGCATGAAAGACTGGATTGGCTGACAGATATGTGGCTCCAAGATTATCACACCACAATGATGCAACCTTTGAATGTTCCACACCCAATTCCCTCAACAGAGTTTGCACCCAAATTATCTCAGCTGTTGCATTTGCCAGTGCCTTATATTCAGCCTCTATACTAGACCTAGAGACTGTAGCCTGTTTACGAGCACTCCAAGAAATAAGATTACAGCCAAAAAAGACGGCAAAGCCACCTGTCGACCTTCTGTCATCTGGACAACCTGCCCAGTCAGCATCAGAAAAAGCACTTACAAGTGTGGAGTCTGATTTAACAAACTTGAGCCCAAGACTTGATGTATACTTCAAATATCTAAGAATTCTCTTGACTGCAGTCCAGTGAGCAGAAGTAGGAGAGTGCAAAAACTGACATATTTTGTTAACAGAGAAAGCTATATCTGGCCTAGTTAATGTGACATATTGCAATGCACCAACTATGCTTCTATACCTGGTAGAATCCTCATACCCAAGTGGCTCTCCCTCTGTTAATGACAACTTCTCAGAAATAGATAAGGGTGTTGGAACAGGCTTACAATCCTTCATACCCACCCTTGTGAGTATCTCTTCTATATATTTTTCTTGAGTCAATAGTATACCACTCTTTACCTTCTTTACCTCTATGCCTAGGAAATAGTGAAGTTGACCCAAGTCCTTCAAGGCAAAATCTTTCCGAAGATCCTGAAGGAGTGCTTCAACAACTTTTGGTGAGGAACTAGTAACAATTATGTCATCAACATAAATAAGCATGAACATAACTACAACATTTTTGTTGAAGAAAAATAGGGACGTATCAGCCTTTGAAGGAACAAAACCAAGTGTTTGTAATTTTGTTGACAATCTAGAATACCATGCACGTGGAGCTTGTTTCAGTCCATACAAAGCCTTATCCAATCTGCACACGTACCCAGGTTTATTAGGATCCTCATATCCTGGGGGTTGTCTCATGAACACCTTCTCTTCCAGAACATCATGAAGAAACGCGTTCTTTACATCTAGCTGTCGCATGCACCAGTTTCTCGAAACAGCAATGGACAAAATTAATCTGATGGTAGCCGCTTTGACCACAGGACTAAAAGTGTCCTCGTAGTCAATTCCATACCTCTGTTTAAAACCTTTGGCAACCAAACATGCCTTATACCTGTCAATGGAACCATCAGACTTTTTCTTAATTTTATAGATCCATTTGCAATCTATCAAATTACTTCCCCTCTCAAACGGTACAAGATGCCAAGTCTTGTTTCTCATGAGAGCCGAGTATTCTTCATTCATGGCCTCCGTCCACCGTTGATCCCCTAATGCTTCTCTCACATTTTGTGGTTCACCTGTGCTGCAGAAGTTTAACCATCGAACAGTACCATCAGTGCGTATTTTTGGCTGAGAAATACCGGTTTGTAAACGAGTACGAGCCCTCGGAATAACAGGTGGTGGTGGCGGCTGTGGTGGCGTAGCCACAGGCGATCCCGCAGCCACAGAGGATCCACCAGGAGTACTGTCCGCTGCGTCAGGGAAGAGATCAGCGCCTCCTCCCCCGTTCGTCCAGGAATCACCACCTGGCGTTGCGGGCCATGCAGCCCGTTGGCGATCAGCCGGGCCTGTCACCTCTGCACCAACCCGTGGGCTGGGGCCACGCGGCGAGGGAGAACCGGCTCCCACGCCCGCTCCATGCGTCTGTCGCACTGATCCTGGGACGGATCGGTCGGGCGCCTGGGAGTGCGTCGAAGACCCTGCATGGGATCCCTCGCCTGACAGGGCGGGAGAGTCTTCCTCGTGACCAGGATCTACTGCGTCACCACTTGTGGAGTCCTGCGTATATTCTGCTTCCTGTACACTTGGAAACTCCAAATTTTGATCAGAAAAATTCACATGGTCATTTTGCAAATCACCCCCATGATCAAATACAGGAGGATTAAGGAGTGTGGGAGGAAGCAAATTGATTTCCGCACGGAGTTGAGCGCCGGCGTTCTCGTGAAGTTCAGAAAACGGAAAGATGGACTCGTCAAAGACAACATCACGAGATATATAGACACGTCCACCGGAGATGTCTAGACATTTATAGCCTTTGTGAAGGGGACTATATCCAAGAAACGCACACCGGGTAGAGCGAAACTGCAGTTTATGCTTGAAGAAGGGGCGTAGGTTAGGCCATACCGCGCACCCAAAAACACGAAGAAAAGAATAATCTGGGGTGATATTGAAAAGGCGCTCTAGTGGTGTTTGAGATTGAATGACTTTACTAGGGAGACGATTAATGAGATAAACAGCAGTAGTGAAAGCTTCATCCCAGAATTTTAATGGCATGGATGCATGAGCGAGTAAGGCGAGGCCAATTTCAACAATGTGTCTATGTTTTCTTTCAGCGGAGCCATTTTGTTGGTGGGCATGAGGGCACGAAACATGGTGGGAAATACCAATGCGCTCAAAGAATGAATTTAGTTTGCGATATTCGCCACCCCAGTCAGTTTGCATGGCAAGGATTTTCCTATCAAACAAGCGTTCAACATGTTGCTGAAAATCATGAAACTTCTGAAACACTTCAGATCTATTTTTGATCAAGTATATCCAAGTAAACTTGCTGAAATCATCAATGAAACTAACATAATATGTGAACCTGCCTACAAAAGTAACAGCAGGACCCCAAACATCCGAAAAGACTAGCTCTAAAGGAGCACTAGAGACACTAGTAGACCGAAGATACGGTAACTGATGGCTTTTTGCCTTTTGACATGCATCACAAACAGACTCATGCCTTTTATTTGACACGGGAAGACAATTATTTTTGACTACTTGATCGACTATGACAAAGGATGGATGCCCTAGACGTCCATGCCACCGAGAAGACGATGCTTTTTGCACACCAAGGACATGCTTCCCACGAACGGATGGTGCATGAGGTAGAGGATAGAGGCCACCTCTACTCTGTGCGCGCAGCAGAATTTTCCCCGTTCCCTGTTGTTTGATAGAAAAGAACTCAGGGTAAAATTCCAAGTATGCGTGATTGTCATGAGCAAGTTTTTGAGCAGCAATCAAATTCTTTGCAGATTTGGGAACATGTAAAATATCTCGAAGATGAATAGGTTGATCATGGGTATGAATATGCGCATGACCAATGTGAGCAATTTCCATACCTGACCCACTCGCCGTGTGGACTTGATCTATGCCGGTGTAGCGTTCGTGGGTAGCGAGCTTGTCTAGCTCACTCGTGACGTGGTTGGTTGCTGCAGTGTCGATGTACCAGTTCGTATCAACTCCGTACGAAGTGGCTGCCGAGTTTGCTGTCTTCTCCTTCCTCTTGAAGTTCTTCTCGAACCTCTTCCAGCAGCCATATGCATCGTGGCCGGCCTTGCCACAGATTTGGCATATGACCACGTCGGGGCGGGTATGGTTGTTGTAGCCGCCGCCGCCGCCGCTGCCGCCGTTGTGGTAGCCTCCACCACCGTGACCACCACCGCCTTGGCCTTGGCGCTGGTTGGGGTAGCCACCATAGCCACCACGCCCGTCATCAGAGGAGCGCCCGCCTCCTCCACCGCGACTGTTGCCACTGCTGTTGCTGCGACCCTGAGGATAGCCGCCGCCACGTCCACCCTTGGCGACGAGATTGACCGACAGCTGCTGACTCACCGGGTTCTGCGCCTCCAGACGTGACTCGGCCACCAGGAGCCCGGAGAAGAGTTCGGCGAGGGTGATCGCCTGCTCGTTCGCCTTGGCAGAGAGCACCGAGACGAAGGGGTTGTAGTCTGCATCAAGCCCCGAGAGAATCTGCGAGACCAGATCGTCGTCGTCCATCTTCTTCCCCGCGGCAGCAAGCTCGTCAGCGATTCCCTTCATCTTGGTGAAGTACGCAGTGGCAGAGAGATCTCCCTTGCGCGAGTTTGTGAGCTGCGTGCGGAGCTGGATGACGCGGGCGCGCGACTGCGAGGCGAACATCGCCTGGATCGCGGCCCACAGCTTGCTGCTCTCCGTATGATCCATCACCTGCAGCAACACCTCTCGGGAAAGAGACCCGAGCAGAAAACCCAAAACCTGCTGGTCTTGAGCCACCCACGCTGCATAGGCTGGGTTACATACCTTCTCGACGGTCTTGTCCGCCTTTGCCTCCTCGATTTCCTCCGGTGGTGCTGCCCGCGATCCGTCGAGGAAACCCATGAGAAGGGCACCTCGGACCGATGGCAGGACCTGAGCCTTCCAGGGTAGATAGTTCTCCCTGGTTAGCTTCTCAGCGATCTGAACATGGGCGAAGGAGATGGCTGCCGGAGCGGAGGAACCTGCCATGGCTAGATGTGTTTGTGGAAGAGATAGAGGCTCTGATTACCATGTAAAATATGGTTGAAACGTATGCATCTCTGCAGGGACGCGTGCGTGTATATATAGGCTCAAGGCCATCAGAAGATTACATGGTTGAGATACGGGAGTTAGGCTTGATCTCCACGTTACAATATACAGCTATACAGAGAATAGAATCAAGCCTAACTCAACCGCTGATTACAACTAACACAAAACAAACGCACGCGCTAATATCCCTACACACATATTTCAACACTACAGTACCAACTATTTTGAAGCTATAGCTAATACACACTAACTACAGTGCTCGGGGCAACTAGCTAGTGCCATGCTCAATCTTCTTGCTGAGGCCATATGAACTCCCTGCGTTCAGCAACTCGAGCGTCTTGTACCTACGAGGATTTGCGCTCCCAGCACGCAGCAGGCATCCCGTGTAGGGGCCGACGGCGTAGCAGTTCGCCGTCACCGCCCCCTGTGTTAACATGTCCGTCCTCGGATCATATATCTGCGGCACGCCGTCACGGGACCCATCCATCGACGACCAGACGACGATCTTCCCATCGCCCAGCACCAGCAATGGCTTGTCGAAGCTATACCCGTGCCCAGTTGTCATGGGGATCTTGTACAGTGAGAACCACATACTAGTTTGCGTACCCACGTACATTATGAACCAAAGTTTCACAACGGAGGCCTCTTTGTCGTGGTGAGCCGCGGCCAGGAAACCATTGATCTCGGCCAAGCTCATGTCATTGTAGTCCACATGCCTGTGGGCATCGTCCTCGTTAGCCGGGGCCCATTCGCTAGCCGGGGGTGCGAAGAAGGTCTCCGACTGCCATTTCTCGGTCTCCAGGTCGAACCCCACCATCGAGTGATCTTCTAGATCAAGGTCGTGGTCCAACCCCACCGTCCAGCGATCTTCTTCTTCAATGTCGTACTTCATCTCCACGGAGAAGTAGGCGACCCCCTTAACGACGGCTACGTCCCTGTGCCGTCGACCCACCATGGCCGGAGGGCTTCCCCTCTTCCTCCAGAAGCCGCCGCCGCTGCTTCCAAGGGTCAGAACCATGCCGACCTGGACGTTACAAGGACGACCCCGTAAAGATCGTGTCTCGGGGACGATGGTTAGGACCTTGTACTCTCCCGTGGGGGGGCACCCTCCCGAGCGTGCACGCCAGGGCACCACGGGGAAGCGGCGGAAAGGCGGCCGCGGCGATGGTGGCCACGTCGAGCACGCGCAGACGCCGGTCCGTTCTTCCGACGAGGCAGCCGAGCTCGCCGTGCGCGCACATGCCGTAGAGGGAGCATTGGGTCACGGCGGCGCTGGTTCGTATCATCTTGACCACGTTGCCGGACAAGTCTAGGAGGTTGACGCACATCGCCATGTCATTGCTGGAATCCAGGCGCACGGTGGCGGCAATGAGGGGACGGTAGTGGCGGGCCCTGTGGGCGGTGATGAAGCCTGGGTGGCGGAGGAGGGAGCTCCATGAGGTGGAGACGCAGCGGAAGCGGCAGACCGTCTTGGCTGGGAGGCGCACTAGGATGTCGCAGAGCACCTCTAGAGGTAAGACACCGTCGTTGGAGGTGGCGGCGAGGTCCCGGAGCATCAGTTCACCGCCGTCGCCCGTGTCCTTGTCGACGGGATCAGGTCTCCCTTGTCTGGAGCCGACGAGAGTCCGCATTTTATCATAGTCGAAGCGTAGCTTGGTTTTGTTGGGCACTTCGTCGTCGTCGCTGTCGTTGTCACTGTCGTCGTCACCGTCGGTTTCACTGTCAGTGTCGCTGTCACTGTCGTCGTCATCTGCTGCAATGGCGGCGAGAGGTCACCTCCTGCCGGCAACTCTAAGGAGAGGAGGTCCTCGTTATCCCCAGTGGCGACGTCCTGAAGCTGGACGCCGTCACCGCCACCTCCACCTCCATCTCCAAGGACGGCATAGTCATATAAATAGCTATCATAGTCCAGGTCGGTGTTGTCAGGCTCCTCGCCATCATCGTCGTCGTCATCGCTGCCGTCTGTGCCGATGACGGCGAGAGGTCCACCTCCTGCTGGCATGTCCAAAGACAGGAGGTCGTCGTCGTTGTCACCGGTGGTGGCGTCCTGGAGCTGGACGCCTTCGTCGACGGAAGCATCAACTTGGAGGGGCAGGACACCATCGTCAATGGCGGCAGGGGCGTCTAAGTCGGTATCGGTGGAGGCGGCGACGTGGTTGCTTTCGGCGGCGAGATTGAAGCAATGGTCGTGGTTCTTGACTATCGGGATGAGATCATCAGGTTCGCAGGCTTGCACGTCCAGGGGTGCTTCGACGGTGTCGGCGAGAGGATCCATTGATCGATCGATCTTACGGACAACTCGATCTGTTCACGTGTGCCGACTCTGACTCTGGACTACGATAGACCAGTGGACATAAATTCATGCAATTTATGACACCGATGCAAACATCATATTTATTTCTCTCTCTGAAAGAGGACTCTATTCTTATATTATATGGAATCGTACCAAGTACTAGTACTAGAAATTATATAGGAGTATATCTTTGAGGTAAATACATCCGTGGTACTTGAACTTGTCATGGATGTGCACTTCAGTGCCTGAACTTGCAAAATACATTGAACTGGTTCAATAACTTGGCATGGACGTGCATATACGTTTCAAATGGCGTTTGTATACGTCCGTGAAGCTGAGGAGGCACGCCAGCATGCCATGGGGCCCACTGTCATTGACAAGGGTGTGTGGCCTATTTTTTGTGGGAAAACCCCCAGAATTATTTTCTTACCAAAAAGGCCCTCACGATGAAACTGACAAATTATAAAATAAAAACTGGGAGTATAACTATAAGATAAAAATTAAAACGGGTGTGCTGGATCAAACCAACGACATACCAGTCAAGTGCATGCGGCTAGCCACTCGACAACTTCACATTTGCTGATATTTAATGATTCGTAACCTTTATAAATATTTGGCCAAACAAAATAAATAGAATTTAATAATTCAGCAAAAACAACACCAGATCTGTGACCCAAACATCAGAATAAAGCTTGTAGACCAAGCACCGATGCCACTTCAACCAATGAGTTGTCATATATCAAAAGTACAAGTACTCTTTATGACTGTATAACATACATAATTTCAAAATAATGCAAAAATCTTCGTGCCATTTGAAAAATAATTCATGTGTTATTTTAAACATATTCTAAATTGAAAATATTTATGAATGCTTAAAATGTTTATATGATTCTGGTATTATTCATGTAGGGATACGCAGTCTAATGGCACACTAGGCTTGTATTTTTTTAGAAACACACACAAACTTATATACTATATAAACTTTTTAAAACAACACATTTCTTTGTTAAAGGATGAACACATTGATATACTGCATAAATAGTTTATTAAAATTGTGAAAAATTAAAACTATATGATTTTTTTAAATATACGAATGTTTCTAAAATTACAAACATTTTTTCAAATTATAAATTTTATTCTAATTCATAATTTTATTATGTGTATCTCTATTAAATTACTGCGTAGGTATTCTATGAAATTATATGAACGTTTTAACATAATTTGTTTTACATATATGTATATTGTTTGCACGTGATAATAATTAACTTCTTTCTAAAAAAATGAAATGAAAAAGAACAAACCCGTTGAAACTTGATCCACATTGTGGTCCATTTTACCCACACGGGCTCGTTATGTTATAAACCTAAATTAATAATTTTACCATTCAACGTCGTCGGTTATAATGCTACATTGCTGGAATATACATATATAGCCCCTGGTTACATGCGGCCATTATATAGCCCCTGGTTGCAGGTTCAAAGCAGCGGCACTATATTGCTGGAATAATTTTTTTAATTTATGTTGTTCAGTTTTATGTTTATAAAGTGTATGAGTCCTTTCCTGACACTAAATTTGAACGGGTAGATTGGCTAGGCACGCGCAGGTTTCAAACCCCGGACCAATTCATTTATTAATAGATTAATAGATATTTTTGCAATATATCGGTTTCTCTCTGAGGGACTTTTTGTAAGATTTTTTTTATTCTAGAGGGTTTTCTAAAAAAACAGGCCACACGCCTTGTCCCTCAGGGCATCTCCAGCCGCGCCTCCAAGAAGGCCCTCCAGGCGTCTTTTCGTCCGCCGACGCCAAAAAATCGGCCCAGTCGCGCCCCCAAGAGCCCAGTTTTCGCCGGCTCAGACCGAAATTGGCGCCAGCGGACCCAACCCGAACCCGGTGCGCTGGGGGTCGCTCGGGGGCGCCGGGCGAATCGTTTTTGGCACCAAGAGCCATGGGCCCGCCGCGTCAGCGACTCTACCCTCTTCTCACCCCTTCGTCGTCCACATCGCCTCGTTTCCTGCGGCGAATCAATACCAAAGCTGCCGCGCGCTGCCGCGCCGGTCAACCTTCATTGATGCCTCACGGGCGGCGCAGTGAAGACTGGGCGGCGCGTCCCTCGGCCGCCACGCAATCACGCCACGCGTAACGCGCCGGCCAAGCCTACCACGCGGCGTCTCCGCCTATAAAAGCCGACTGCAAGCGCGCCGGAGAGACTCACCCCGATCATCCACCGACGACGCGCTCATTTCTCCCCCTTTCCTCCTCTCGCCGTCACCAGTTGAGAAAGCATGGCCGAGCGTTTCCCAGGCGACGGCGCGGCGGCGAACGGATTCGGGCGCCGTCATCTGCACGAGGACGAGGCTCGCCTCCTTTTCGAGGCCGAGTACCCGGTCCCGCCGGACATGCGGGTGCCCGGGGCTTGGAGGATCAGCGCCGGCGGCGTGCCGGTGGCACCACCACCCACCGGGGCGACGCGGCATGCGGAGATCGCACGCATCCGCGCGTCCCTGCCGCAGGCGGCAAGGAAGGGGCCACGATACGTCCCCGGCAGCCCGCTCTGGGAGCCCTACTTCCGCCGCCGTCACGTCGAGCAGCTCG
The DNA here is from genome assembly GCF_018294505.1 of Triticum aestivum. Classification (NCBI taxonomy): domain Eukaryota; kingdom Viridiplantae; phylum Streptophyta; class Magnoliopsida; order Poales; family Poaceae; genus Triticum; species Triticum aestivum. The sequence goes on along the minus strand of NC_057797.1, from coordinate 32,008,679 downwards.
AGGCCACCAACGGCGTCGTGCCCTCCGGCAGGCTCAACTCCGATGGCCGGCGCCGGTGGTGGGGCGTGCCCGGCCGCATGTTGGAGGCCGTCCTCGAGTACATCGAGGGCGGCAACACGCCGCGCCTCGAGTACCCCGCTCCCCCGTCCTTCTCACGCCGCCGGGGAAGCTCCTGGACGCCGAGGCGCATGGAGACCGGGGCGTCCTCCCCCTCGTCCGGCGGCTCTCCCTGCCTCCACCTCCGCCCCGTCAAGCCGGAGCCCCAGGACACGCCTGTCAGCGCGCGTACCCGCAGCTCCGGCGGCTCTCCCTGCCTCCACCTCCGCCCCGTCAAGCCGGAGCCCCAGGACACGCCTGTCAGCGCGCGTACCCGCAGCTCCGGCGGCTCTCCCTGCCTCCACCTCCGCCCCGTCAAGCCGGAGCCCCAGGACACGCCTGTCAGCGCGCGTACTCGCAGCTCCGGCGCCCTCGTCGAGCCCAAGGTGGAGTCCAACCTCCCCCCGGAGTACGAGGAGATAGCCCGGCGCGGCTTCTCTGACGAGGACGCCATGCGGTGGTCGCGCGACGACTACGTGCGTGAGGAGATGGTCCGGCAGCGCCGGGCCCTGGAGGAGATCGCCGCCCGCAAACGTGAGCGCGAGGACGAGGACGGTGTCGTCGTCCTCGATAGCGACGACGACGACGCCCCCGGACCGTCCAACCCGCCGCGCCAACCGGGGGAGGGATGCAGCAGGGACGGCGGAGGCGTAGGCGGGGGCGACGACAACGGCGGCGGTGACTACACGCGGTTCTACAGCCTCCTCGGCATGTAGAACCGCGTGGGCGGGCGGCGAGAGAGACGGCGGGGGTAGCCCGCGGTAGTTTTTTTTGGTAAAATATGTTTAAATTTGAACGAACTCGCCCGTGTTTGTGTTGTGTTTGCGCCGAATTTGAACATTTTAAAAATCCGTGAGGGGCCGCGACTGGGGGGCATCACGCCCCTAGTGCGCGGTTTAGCGCCGGTGCGTCCCCAGGGGGCGATTTTTTGCCCCTCCTGGGGGGCCAACGGCTGGAGATGCCCTTACATCGAGTGCCTCATCGGCGTCATGGACGTACAAAAACAAGATTTGAACTGTATATACACGTCCATGTCAAGTTACGGAACCAGTTCAATGTATTTTGCAAGTTCAGGCGTCAAAGTACACATTCGTGGCAAGTTTAAGCACCAGTGATGTATTTACCTCTATATCTTTCCCTAAAAAGGTAAATTATATATATCTTGATCTAAAAAAAGGAAATTTTATATCTCTCTTTTTCTAGCGGGTATATATATATATATCTGTCTTGGCATGAATTGGTTGACCATACTTAACGTGGCAGATAGCGAATCTCGAGGCAATCTCGATCAGTGATTCCTTGACGACAATAGAATTCTTCGGTTTGCTCCAAGCACAAGCATTCACACACAAAAAAGAAAAAGAAAAACATAGGCTCTCTCGTGTTTCAGGGTCCACAGGGAGACGGCATGCATCACGGGGGAGACTACACACATGCCACAATGTCAAACCTCATCAACGGTAATGATATGCCATAACGTCTCTGGATTTTCTTTTCATTCTTCTCTCCTGACAGAAGAAGATCATATGAAATCCTGGAACCTATCAGTAAATGGCTTCCCGATGTTGCGTGCCTCCAAGGTCCAGTTCACCGTCTATATAACACAAGTTCAGTTCGTCGGCTGCCCAGCATGTGCTCTGAATTCGAACATACTCCACTCGCTGTCGGTCGAGGATCCCAGTTTGTCATGTACGCGCTGGGACATGAAATTTCTTGGGCTTCTTTCTTGGAGTGGCGATCGCGGCGGCCTTTGTTGTGCTATTGCTGCTGCCTTCTCCTTCTCCGTGGCCGTGCGGCGGCAGACCAGAAGCTAGCGTCGGACCAAGTAGCTCCGATGACGAGGCTCGACATGGTACATTTACATTCCTTTAATTTCGCTTCTTCTTTCTCGTTGGTTTGGTTCCCCCTTAATTATTTTGGATGCACGTCTGAGCTCTGAACCTGCGTTAGCTGCAGGGCGTGGATAATCATGCAGCCGCAGGGAGGAGCTTACGTCAAGGTCCCTTTCCATTTCGTTCACGAAAACAAAAAACATATGACAATGTCAAATTCGAGCCTAAAATGTTCTCTCTTAGTATTTTTCGCTTTGTTTTTCTATACAAGTCTAAATAATTTTTGAACAAAGCCTGATGAATAAAAGGGACAACAACAACCAACAAGTAGTCCAACAGCCCGTAGAAAAGCCTGATGAATAAAAGGGACAACAATAACCAACAAGTAATCCTGGAGAAACAGCATCAGCTCGCCGCCGTCGCCTGCGCCCGTGTCGACGGGATCAAGTCTCCTGCGTTTGGAGCTATCTGGCAGGTCGACGTTGGTGTCAATGGGATCAGGTCTCCTGCGTTTGGAGCTATCTGGCACGTCGACGTTAGTCTCGGCGACGAGATCAGGTCCGCCGGCCTGCACGTCCAGCGGCGCTCGCAGGGTGTCCACGAGAGGATCCATGGGTCGATCACGAGCTCAGGGCGCGGAAACTAAGACGGAGCGATTTTCACTTGCCGTACGATATGCGTGGATCAGCATATGGACGGACAACTCGTCTATACTTATACACAAGCACAAGGGCGTACTAGTGCTATTAGCAATTCACACCGGACACGTATGCATGAGTACGACGGCGCAAGTAGAAACCGACGGTGAAAAAGATCACAATGGAAACTCGACTGCCATCTTGAATACAGTAGTACTTATGCAACTCTATCTCAGGAAAAAAAAATCCGTGAACGGGAAGAATTCTAATTTCTAAAACGTAAGCGTCTTGAGCTCTCCGGAAAGATCAACTGCACGGCAAAGATCGAGGCTGTACCTGCGCAAAGCGGGTGCAAATACGAAGTTTTTTCACACGTCAAAGATCGAGGTTGTTGCACACGAAGTTTTTTTTTGCATGATATTATGTGTTTTATTTATATCATAAGAATCATAATACAAGTCACGTACATACCAAACTGACAAAACTAAAAAGACCGCAAAACGCTTTGGCTATAGGCTTCTTTGGTCTGTTGCTTTGGACTCCCGTTTCCTTGATGTTGGATCCTCGAAGATGGTAAACCTGCATTTGGCTCTAGGTTTCTTTGGTCTCTTTTTTTTTGCTTTTTTTTGCGAGGGAGGCTTCTTTTGGTCTCTAATAGGGTTATCTAGATGTGGGACGAAATCACTATTCTGACCCTTTGAATGAACTTTGTCACAAAATGAACTCGGTGTGAAAGTATTTCACGATCTGACCCTTTTAGCAATGCCACAACCCGCGGCGTTTCTGTCCAACATAGAAACGCCGAGGTAGCTAGCGTGTCTGACTAAAGAAGAAACGCCAAGGTAGCTAGCGTTACGGACCATGTAAGAAACGCCGAAGGCGCTGGCGTTGCAGCCCATCATGGAAACGCCAATGACCATGGCGTTGCTGCCCTGTTTGGTCATAATTAATTAGCCTTATTAATTAGGTTGTTCATCCACGTTCCACATGCACATGAAAAAGGGCAGCAACGCCATGGTTCTTTGGCGTTTCTGTGATGGCCAGAAACGCCAGCGCCTTCGGCGTTTCTTACCTGATCTGCAACGCTAGCTACCTCGGCGTTTCTTCTTTGATCAGAAACGCTAGCTACCTCGGCGTTTCTTCCTTGAGCAGAAACGCCGCGGGCTATGGCGTTGCTAAAAGGGTTAGATCGTGAAATACTTTCACGTCGAGTTCATTTTGTGACAAAGTTTATTCAACAGAATAGTGATTTCGTCCTCTAGATGTGTGTCTGCAGTACTTTCAGTTTGGTCCTGTGGTTTGGAGTTCCTAAGACGTGGTGGTTTCTTAGATGAAATCAAAGAGGGCGGCCCCTCTTTTGCTCAATAATTAAAAAACTGAAGCAGGTTATCTTTTCAACAACCAAAGTTCTCGCACAGATTAAATTGAGTAACAATGGAGATTGGAGAGAGAATGTTAGTTGGTGAGGCCGTGCTAGCCTAAGTCGCGTGCTCTGTAGCCTGCATGGTGCACGCGCTGCTACTTTGTTGAATTTGTCTTCCCAACGCTAACCAAGATCCAAGAAGGAAGCAAACTTATCTTCCAAGATCGAGTTAATTAATCAGGAGGGATATGGGATCAGCAGGAGCCCAATGTTGGTTGTCGGTACTAAGGTTAATTTCTTTTTTTAACAACACAGACGCAATCACTCATCCCTATAAAAACACACGCACACCCTACCCCTTTGAGTATCTATGCTTATGAGCACTTCCGAGAGACTGAGCCAACATATCATCTTGAGATTGACGAAGTCTTCATAGGCGCCTCGTTGTCGACCGGAATGTCTCCTCCCACTGAACGTACATCATTAAAAAATCTTAAAATAAATCCAGGATAATGCGAGCACGGGGACTTAAACCCTGATGGCCTAGGGATACCACTGTCCTCCTAACCATCCAACCTCAGGTTGGTTCGCGGTTAATTTGCTATTTGGGCTGCCTCTCAGATGCATGACCCCCAATTAATGAAGTGAATACTTGCAGTGCTAGAAATTGTACGAAAATGCTAATATTTGACACCAAATTTTTAGGCATGGCATATCAAATGTTAATTTATATTGGTGCCATAGTTTGCAAGCACGGTAATTTTCTGAAGAAAAAGAAAATGAACTAAGATGGATTTGTCATGCTTGCCAATTAAACTTGTCATTCTTGACCATCATAACTTTAATGAATAATATTTGATTTGACATGCTTAAAAATCCGACGTTTGCCAAATACTCGAGTCGAAATTTTATTACTATATAGTACTTGTAGTAGTACTAGAAATTATATATCTCTGCATAGCATGATTTGGTTGACCATACGCCACGACATAACGTGCCAGGGATCGCTCAGCAATCTCGAATCTCGATCAGCAACTGACGGTGAGTTAATGATTCCTGTTTGTACTTGTGTTGTAAGTAAAAATTGGTGTTTAATCGATCAGTTGCATGCATCACAGGGAAGAGAAGACTACACCCATGCATGCAGGATGGTTGGCTAGTTAATGGCACAAGGTCAAACCTTATCAACGGTAATGTTGATATGCCACAGCGTACGTCTTGATTTTGTTTTCTTTCTTGTCTCCCAGCCGGGGCAGAAGAGAAGAAGATCATGTGAAATGGCTGGCACATGCTTGCATGGCTTCTGTATGTATGATGCTCGCATCCAAGGTCCAGTTCACCGTCGTCTATAGGAGTATATAACACAAGTCCAGTTGGCCGGCCGGCGGCACACTGTGTGCTCTCCACTCGCTGTGGATCGAGGATCCCCCAGTTCGTCATGTACGCGCTGAGACATATCCTGGGCTTCTTTGTGGGCGCGGCGATCACGGCGGCCTTTGTCGTGCTATTGCTGCCGCCTTCTCCTTCTCCGTGCCCGTGCCCGTGTGGTGGCACATCGCCGGCAGATCACAAGCTGGCGTCCTCGGACCAAGCTGCTCTGAAGAAGCTCGATACGGTAATTAAGTTTATGTTCCTTTTGCTTCTCCCAAAATTAATCTGGATGCACGTCTGAGCTCTGAACCTGCGCTAGCTGCAGGGGGTGAACAATGCTGCACGGGAACGGGAACGGGAAGAGGACGACGACGAGAAGCTGGCGGAGCTGCTGCGGAGCGCGGCCATGGACGACAACACCATCATAATGACCTTCACGAACGAGGCGTGGACGGCGCCGGGGTCGCTGCTGGACATGTTCCTGGAGAGCTTCCGCATCGGCGTGAGGACGGAGCCGCTGCTGAAGCACCTGGTGGTCGTGGCCGTGGACGGCAAGGCGTTGGAGGGGTGCCAGCGCGTGCACCCGCTCTGCTACCGCCTGGCATCGACGGCGGACTTCGCGGCGGAGAAGTCGTACAACACCCCGGGCTACCTGGACATGATGTGGGCGCGGAACAAGTTCCAGGCGCGGGTGCTGGCGCTGGGGTTCGGCTTCGTGTTCACGGACGTGGACATCGTGTGGTTCCGGAACCCGCTGCTGCGCATCCCGGTGGGCGCCGACATCGCGCTCAGCTGCGACTGGTTCTACGGCGACAACCCCTACGACCTCAACAAGACGGCCAACGGCGGGTTCCTCCACGCCAAGCCGCGGGCGCGGACGCTGGCCTTCTTCGCGGACTGGTACGCGGCGCGGACCCGGTACCCGGGGGAGCACGACCAGTTCGTGTTCGACCAGGTGAAGCACGAGCTGGCGGCGCGGCACGGCGTGACGGTGCAGTTCATCGACACCCAGTACCTGAGCGGGCGGTGCGAGCCCCGCATGGACTTCCGCAAGCTGTGCACGTTCCACGCCAACTGCATCATCGGGCTGCGGTACAAGCTGGAGTATCTCACCGGCGTGCTCGACGAGTGGAAGCGGTTCAAGGCCCAGGAGGAGCTGCTCGGCACCAACAGCACCGCGCTCACTTACTGACATTCTCTCTCTCTCTCTCCAGTTGCTCGCCGTTACTCTCGAAATAATTTGCGCGAGAACTAGTAGTTGGCCGAAAAAATTCGCCTTCCGTTGACTCTCTGTACCGTTGGATTAAGATCCAATGGCTGCCCATTTTTGAGCTGGTCTTCCTCTTCCGGCCGTTAACCTCAGGCTTGCCTCTCTCCTCCGGGTGTGACGGTCCTTGTCTCCGGCCTCACCTCCCTTTTATCGTCACCGATTCAATTTTCATGTTCTCAAGAGTCCTTGCCCTTCGAAGAGCTTCCACACATCCCTTCTTTCGTGCTTGTCAAAGAAGCATGGAGTAGAAGGGAAGCTTGAGCATTTAACGCTTCAACTTTGAAGTCATTGATGAAGCCTATGCAACCTGGGTCGCACGTCCTGACCATGAGTAGAAACCACTCAACACAGGCAAGCCTATTGATTAGCCTAAAAAGGCAAGCCAGTTAATTCTCTGAATCCAGTAACAAATCACCAATCCCCGTTCCTTTCAGCTCTCACGTCAGTCGAGCGGCGCCATCTACAAGATGTAGCCTGAAGGACGTACACGACGCAACGAGTAGACGAGCTGCGCCTGAAGGACGAGCTGCCAGGGTGGTGAGGAAAGCTGTCGTGTGTCGTGTACGGCGGGGGAGAACAACGGGGGTGGCGGCCACACCGCGGCCGCGGTGAGCGAGCCCAAGAAACGCCTGACGAACAAGTTGTCGGGGCGCAAAGGAACGTTGGAGAGAGCAGCCGTGGCGAGTGAGCGGAAGAAGGAAAGGGATACGGATTCGTAATTTGTTAATGAAAGCACATGAACAATAGCCTACGCGCGTTGAGATTCGGTTTGTGCCAAGTGTCCACCACCGGAGAGGGTCTCACGATCAGGACTGTGACCCAGGTCACATAGGATTTTTTTTTTCCGATGCCCCTCGAGGTTTGGATGCTTTGCAAATTGCTCGTCGGCCGTTATAATTCTTTTTAGAGGATAAATGAAGTTTTATTCCTTCGGTAGTACTCCCTTCGTTCCTAAATATTTGTTTTTTTAGAGATTTCAACAAGTGACTACATACGAAGCAAAATGAGTGAATCTACACTCTAAAGTATGTCTATACTCTATATACGTCCATATGTGATAGTCCATTTAAAATATCTAAAAAATAAATATTTAGGAACGGAGGAAAATGATTTGGATTTGGATGCTAATTCATGGGAGTACCACACTTCACCACCACAGAGAACTGAATCACAGTTTATACATCAGCAAGCATCAAGAGGCATGCGAAAATGACATAAATCGGAGTGCATCCATGCATGGTTGCGACAGTGGCAGATCGAATACAGCCCAGAAACATCTCCGTATGTCCGTGTGTCGTTGTGACGAACACATGTCTTGCATTACTTGTGAACGCCGCTGAGGCGCTCGATGACGGTGATCAATCCCCGCACGCACAAGTCACCGTCGCCGTTCGCCACCATCGCCGAGAACATCTGCCGGAACAGCGCCGCCCCGGGCAGCGCGGTGGCCTCCTCCTCCTCCTCCTGGCCATCCCCGATCTCCAGTGCCATGCCAAGGTCCTTGATGATGTAGCGCGCGGAGCCGGAGCCGGGGCCCGACGCGAAGTCGCGGCTCACCGCGCGCGTGCCGAAGATGTCCATGACGCGCGACCCCGCCGCGCCCTTGGACACCGCGTCGAGGAACAGCCGCGCGTCGAGCCCGGCGGCGTCGCTGAGGCCGACCACCGCCCCGGCCACCGCAATCTGGTTGGCGATCTTGCTGCTCTGCCCGCTGCCGGGCGGGCTCATGTGGGTCGGCGTGCCGAGGTGCGCGAAGAGCGGGGCGAGCCAGGCCACCACGGCCTCGTCGCCCCCGGCGAGGATGGCCAGCGTGCCGTCGCGGGCACCGGCGTCGCCACCGGAGACGGGGGCATCGACAGCGTGACAGCCGGCGGAGCGCGCGGCCGCGGCGATCTCCCGCGCGAGGGAAGGGGAGGAGCTCGTGCAGTCCACGAGGACGCCGCCGGGGCGGAGACCCGCCAGGGCGCCGGACGCGCGGACGTCTCCGGGGTCGCTCACCATGGTGAACACCACGTCGGAGGCCGCAGCCACGGAAGCGGGCGAGTCAGCGACACTCGCGCCTGCGGCGACCAGGGCATCCGCCTTGACCGACGTGCGAGCGTACGCAGTCACCGTGAACCCAGCAGCGAGGAGGCGCGTGGCCATGGCGCCGCCCATGACGCCAATGCCGATCCATCCCACCCGCGTTCTCCCCCGCCGCACCTGTGCCGGGTAACCAAACCCCAACGGTTCTACCTTCTTCCCCACCTCCATGACCATGCCCATGATCTTGACCTCACGGGCTCGACACGCTCAAGCTCAACGGTCTAAGCTCCCAACGACCCAAAGTTGTGGTTTGTTTGTCAGTTGTTACACCTGCACCTACAGAAGGGCAGATCATGAGAGCGAGAGAGAGAAAAAACATCCCATGATTCGCGCGTTCCAAATCTGGGATAAACAACTCACTTGTTCCAAAAAGCACAAGACTAACTTACACTAACTACAACGTCGATCGTCAACTCACAATTTGTCAACAGTGTTAGAGATATATTTAGTTTACTTGTATTTGGTAGTCTAGGATTTGTGATTCATCTTCTACCTTATCTTCAGGAGAGATTTCTTATTATTCAAGTCTTGTACTTAATATATACCCGCCCTCGAGACTCAATAATATATCCATCATATTTCGCAGCAATCATCTCTCTCGTTTCTAACATGGTATCAGCCTAACCGATCCAACCTAGCCACCGCCCGCCGCCCCGGGGTGATCGGCCACCGCCGTCGCTGTCGATACACCTCTACTCCACCATCGGCATCGACTTCATCAACAACTTCGTTGTCTCTGCACGATCGGGTGTGCACATGGAGCGGCTGCTCGCGTACTCCTACACTGGCCCGTCGGTCCGCCACCGCTCGTGCGTCCTCTTGTGCCGCCTGGTCCGAGACCACTTTGGTTTCTCGTGCAGCTGCGTGGCTGTTGGCGTGTCCGGTTCCAGGCAGAGTACGGGCTCCTCACTCACCCTGTGTGTTTGGTTTATTTGGTTTACATGGTTCGATTTATACGGTTTTTCAGTTTATACGGTATTAATACTTCAGTAAATATGGTATGCAATTAAAATACGGTTTGGTTTCGGTATATACCAAATTATTTTGGTATGGTTTCGGTATATACCATAAAAACCAAAGTTGACGCGAATTTGGAAATGACGTAATAATAATTAGCAAATTTATGACTCAAAACACATACTATTCTACACAAATAGTATATGACTATATATATAAGTATATATGCATGCATTGATTCATCTGTTGATGGTTATGGACGTGCTTAGCATTTTAAAAATAGAAAAATAACTATGTTACAAGAAAAAATTACGTGTTTAGTAGTGCATTTGACTCATGTACAAGAAAAATGATAACTTGTATGGTTGTTCATCTCAAGAAATATAAATTTATTTTTTACTTCGGTTTATTCGGTTAATCGTTCGGTTTTCCGGTATATACCATAAAAACCATGTTCAAATCGGTATGAAAACTTCACACCATACCGAAACCAGAAACCATAAAAACTATAAAATTGGTTTGATTCGGTTTATTTTCGGTATGGTTTTTCGGTTCGGTTTTTAAATGCACAGAGTGACTTCTCACGCATGTTGCATGCACACGCAAATGTATGATCAGACCTCGTGCACTGTTTGTTTGTGCACTATTCGCACGTCCGGCCGTCGCGGGTCTTTCGTCCATCTGCGTCTTTTCAGTCTCGCTCATAGTGCCTTCGGTTTGATCAACCGTTGTGCACGCCTTCGTGGGATTTCGTGAAGATCATCATCAAGTATGCATGTCCCTACATCGATTGAGCATCAGACTACTGTTGCTTCGTCCTGTTGGGCCGCAGCGTCGCCGTCCCTGGTTCTCCTGGCAGCTTCATCGACTCGTGCGTCGCCGCTGTGTCGTCCCTTTGGTTCGTAATGCCGCGATACACGGACCCTACCGCCACCCTGAAGCCGTCCCCGTGACTGTACCGACTCATGTGCCGCCGTTGCGTCGCCCCTTGGGGCCACAGCGCCGCGGCCCACGGTCCACGCCGTCGCCCCGACCTGCCCGCCGTCGTTGCGTCGCCCCTTCAGGCCGTAGCCCCGCGGCCTCCGGTTGACTCCGCCGTCACCGCGCATCGACCTCCCGTGGTATGCGCTGCACCACCTTCCTCGGCGCGGGAACGTCACCGTCCGTGTCAGTCTTCGTCACGATGTCGGGTTCCTCGCCTACTTCGAGCATCGGCGCCGCGCTCCTAACCTAGCCGCCGCCGCTACCATCATAGCCGCCGCCGCTGCCCGTCCACCTCCTTCGTCTTCATCCAGCACCAACTCATCGTCAGCGTCGCCGTCATTTACCCCGACCACTTCGTCTACTCCGACCACCATTGGTGACATCGGTCTCACGCCGATTGGCACCACAACCGTCGTCGAGTCTCCTTCTCTGCTGGTCGCTCCGACTCCTCGACATGGCATACAGCTCGTGCAGGTGCCTCGTCTACGCATGTCCGATGGTGACAACACCAATGTGTGCCTTCGTCCACGACATGTTCCCGAACTTGGCAAGCTTGATGCGGTGCTTCCTCAACTTCGTCTACGTCTGTCTTTGCATACCCGGTGCTGGCAACACCGACGTGGGCCTTCGCTACGACATGTCCCCGGGTTTGGCACACCCGGTGCGATGCCTCGTCAACACCATCCTCCTTCCAGCGCACCACTACCCGACACCACTGTGCCCATGACTAACTCGGCGTCTCCTTATGTCCGCGGCTCCATGGCGACTCCCTCGACAGCCGCTACCCCGACTCGACATCGACCACGGCGTTCTTCGCACAGCTACCTCGACCACGGCTACACCACCTCAGCTCTCGGCTACCTCGACAATGGCACAAAGGGCTATCATCCGCTTGAGCAAATCGTCGGCTTCCTCTACAGTCAACGGGTCCGCGACGCGACACCGTCCACGACGCTCCCGCTACGGTTGCGGAGGGATGTCAGCCCGTCGGCTGCTATTCTCTCCAGTCTGACCGTCCACGACGCTCCTGTTGTCTACGATGCTACCGCTACGACTGCGGGGGGATGTTAGAGATATATTTAGTTTACCTGTATTTGGTAGTCTAGGATTTGTAATCCATCTTCTACCTTATCTCCAAGAGAGGCTTCTTGCCCTCCAACTCTTCTACTCAATATATACTCGCCCTCGAAGCTCAATAATACATTCATCATATTCCGCAGCAATCCCTCTCTCGCCCTTCTAACAAACATGAAGCATGATCATCATACTACTAGTTTGGATGATATGGCAACTGAGGAATGATATAGCCTGTCGCCGGAGAGAAGCTATTCTTCTGTGCACGGTAGGCCCCACTGGGCACCATACGTGCATGCATGCGCCGTTGGTTTAGCTTGGAGATCGATACTTGGTTAGATCTTTCTCTCACCACCACATGCAAGCACACTGTTCCACCATCCCATGCTTTTTTATTTTGTTTCCAAGTTTAAATCTATTTATCTTTTGAACCGACAATATAATTTATGATACGTTTTCATATTTGTGTTAATGACGACGAGAACACTTTTGAATATATTTCAACAAGTTTTAAAATTCAAATTCTGGAACACTATAAAAGTACACAAAATTATGAAATGTTTTGTTAAACACTACAAAAGTTCAACGTTTTGTTGCAATAAAATCTATTGATATTTATAAGGGTTAATTTTATAAATGCCATTCCAAATTTGGTGATTCCAAGTAATGCCACTGCAATTTCCAAACTTTGAAAAATGCCATTTCATGCCATTTTCAGTGGCATTTTTCGAAGTCTGCAGTGGCATTTTTTAAAGTTTGCAAAATTTGCAGTGACATTTTACAAGTTTGAAAATTGCAAGGGTATTTTTATGAATCACCATAATTAGAGTGGCATTCATCTAACTAACCCTACTTATAATCTTTTAGACTATGAAGGATCAGTTTGATATACATTGGCACACAATGTAACAATATGATACGCAATGGAACATGGCGAGAAAAACCGGAACATTCCAAATCCGAGAAAAAGCTAGCTGGGCCGGTCCGAAAATGCACATGTGAGGAGCTGGGGGGTGCGTGTGTGGTCCCTAACCAGCGAGCGACCTGACTCGTCACATAGCATTGTTCTAGCTCACCCTAAAATTTGGATCAGCCTATACACATATTTGACATTAAGAGGAGATGGGCCAAAAAAAAAAAAAGACAAAGACTGCCTACTCGCCCCATCCCATCCTCTAGCCCTACAAACAACGGGCTGCCCCACAATGCCACTGCTTCCCGACCCTCACCTCTGATTCTACACTGCCGATCTTGTTGACTTACCACCTGATATTGTCAGCTGCCATACACCCAGGAGCCGCTCCTGCCCGCCACTCCTGCCGCCCGGTCCGCACTCAGCACTAGCGACCCCGTCGATGTTCGGCGTGCTACTGAAGCGGCCAGCCCGATTTGACATACAGGCACATTCTCCACTACCCCTTCCACATACTCATTACTAGTTTAGGGTTTGCTTTCATGTTGTGTATACCAAATTTATTTTTCATGTAATCCTGAACATTATGTACAAATTTATGAACAGTTTTTTTTTTCAAATTGTAACATTTTTCTTATAAGTGGACCTTTTTTAAAATTGTGAACATTTTTTGGAACCACTGAAGCATTTTTGGATGCCACAAATTGTTTTTGCAAACAATTTTTTAAATCCTGAACATTTTCTGTTCAGACATTTCTTTATAGTGCATGAATTTTGAATCAGCAAAAAAATTGTATTGATGATTTTTTTGTAATTCATGAACATTTTTTGATTTTTGTAAACATTTTTTATTGCGCGAATGTTTTGTTTTAAACATGAACATTGTTTTGAATTTTTGAACAATTTTCAAAATCATGAATGCCTTTTCAATTCAGGGACACTTTTTTAATTCCAATAACTTTTTTAGAATTTGAGAACATTTTTTAACATGCGAACATTTTTTGAATTCAGAAGAATGTTTCCTTGTGAGCTTTTTTTTAAATCCATTTTAGAAATCTTAAATCCTGAACAATTTTACAGAACAAAAAGAAAGTATAGAATAACAAAAAATATAGGGGTGCCTCCCCTCATATGCGCTGGCCCAAAAGCACGCGCGAAATAGGAGCTGGTCCCACGTTCCACCCTATAGATGTGTTGTCCAACTTAAGCGGGAGTCAAAATGATATGGTATTCTTTTTTTCTGAATTGTTTGGATTGCTTACCACATGTTTCATGTGGTAAATGATATGGTATTCATTGTGCCTGTCAAACTTTCGACTACCCCTAAAAAAGTCAAACTTTCAACTGCCAATTTGCAGGGAGTCAAAATGAAGTGGCAGCACGAAAAATGTCCTGTATCGGATCTCAAGGTCGCAAGCACAAGGCGGATCCTTCTTTTGGAGCCAAAAAAAGGTAATGAGCTCGCAGGGCGATGCCCGAGCGCTGGAGGTCACGAATACAAGCCCACTCAGAGAGTTGGGGTGATTGTCGAGAGAGGATTTTCTACCTTGTACAGGACCTTCCATGTATGCATCCATCACATTTCTTATTACTATATGGGACCACTGAACATCATTTATATTATTACATATATTCACACACTATTCTCTACTCACTAAGTTTCATTCAAATAAATAGATGCCTAATGTATGTTGAAATAAAAGTTTGAAACATTTTGTTTGCACAATTGTGTTTTTAAGATAAATAAATAGATGCCTAATGTACATGGCATAATGGATATCACTAGTGTAAAGTATTTTTTAGTGAAATAGCGAACCAACATGTGATTGGATGGTTAGGAGTACAATGATATCCCTAGCTCATCAGGGTTCAAGTCCTAAACTTGACATTGATGCTTGCATTATTCCTGAATTTATTTCAAACTTCCGGCGATATTCTTTTAGTGGAAGGAGACGTTCCCATCGACTACGAGGCGCATATGGCGATTTCATAAAATCTCAAGATGCCATGTGATACGTCTTCAATGTATCTATAATTTATGAAATATTCATGCCATGTTTACAATAATTTTATATGATTTAAATGGAACTAATCCGAACTGAAACTGTTTTCCGCAGAAATACCGTGGTGTTGTTTTTTGTGCAAAGATAAAAGTTCTCAGGATGGGCTGAAACTTTGTGCCGATTTTTTTAACAAAGGAGACCCCCGAAGCTTCTGGGAGGATCAAAGGAGCCACGAGGTGCCCACGAGGCACCAGGGTGCGCCCGGGGAAGGGGGGGGGTAATGGTGCCGTGGTGCCACGTGGACCCATCTTAGACCATCTTTGCGTGAGACCGATGCCAAAAACAATTATAAATAGAGAAACCACCAGAAATAACCCTAGAACTTTGACTCCGCCGTCGCAATCCTCTGTACCTTCGAAATACTATCTGGAGCCATGTTCCGGCACCCTGCCGGTGGAGGGGGAGGGGGGGCGGGGAACCATCACCGGAGGCCATCTTCATCATCCCGGTGGCCTTCATGACGAGTAGGGAGTAGTTCACCCTCGAGGCTAGGATTATGTACAAGTAGTTATGTGTTTGATCTCTCTCTCGTGTTCTTGATTTGGCATGATCTTGATGTACTGCAAGCTTTGTTTCATATGGTGTTTTCCCCTCTCTACCTTGTTGTGATGAATTGAACTTTTACGTTTGAGGTTTCACTATTGTCGGATTGAATACTTGTTGGATTTAAGAACACTTGATATATATCTTGCATTTTAATACCCGTCGTGACACTGGAGTATTTTATTGATTCACTTGATGTATGTTTTAGCACTCAACTCGCAGATTTCCGAGATAACATTGGAATAATCTATGCATAGGGGTTGATACACGTTTTCGTCCTACTTTATCCGGTAGAAATTTTAGGGCACTCTTTAAAATTCTTTATGTTGGATTGAATATTATGAATCTGAAGTTGTTTGATGAATATTGTGATCTATCGGCAGCGTGCACGGGCACGGAGAAGGAGAAGGCGGCAGCAACAGCAGCACGACAATGACCGCCGTGATGGCCGCTACCAGAAACAAGCCCAGCTCAGCGCGTACATGATGAACTGAGGTCTTAGATCGGCCGACAGCGTGTGAAGTATATATATGTTCGAGTGGAGAGCACACACACTGTGCAGCCGACCGGCGAACTGGACCTTTGACGCGTGCAACATACACACACAATCCATGCATGTGTCGGGCATTTACTGCCGGATAGGTCTCAAGATTTCACATGATCTTCTTCTCTCAGGATAGAAGAAGGAAAAGAAATTCGAGACGTTGTGGCATATCATTACCCTTGATGAGGTTGACCTTTTGCCACTAACTATAGCCAACCATCCTGCATGCGTGTGGTCTTCCGCGTGTTAGAGTCCAGTTTGTATACGAATATAATTACCCTAGCGTATATACTTTGTATATGTACTATCCTATGCTATATAATGAAAGCAACGCAGCCCTATTGGGATAAACGCTGCTTTTTCAAAGTTTATAGGGGAAAGGTACACGATGATTTTTTGGAGTCTATAGGGGAAGATTCCACCAGCCCCAATTGGTTTGGGTGAGAGATCGAACCTCCACTCGTTTCTGGTTTCTGCTTTCTTCCTAGGAAAAGAAGATATGATACTTTTCGAAGAATGCAATCCCCGCATTCCGGCCCTGCTCTGCAAATCAACATCTGAAGATCTACGGGTCACCATAGTCTTCTGATCCACTAATAAGATTCCGCGCTCGAGATGATGTGATCTGAACGAAAAGATAGATACATCCGAGCTGCGATACTGTGAAACCCTCCACCCGTTATGTTTCCTATATGGTATCAAACTAGGTATCGATCATGACTTCCGCTGCTTCCTCAAATGCCGCCGTCGCACCTTCGACTGCCGCCAGCGCTCCAACAGCCACTGCCCCTGCGGTGGGGATCTTCTCTCCTGTCCTTGCTGCTCTCCTCGCCGGCACCAACGGCGGGCAGAACGCCCTCGTCGTCAGCACCGCCGCTGGCTCATCCAGCGTCGGCAACCTCGGCTCCTTCATGGCTGGGGTGATGCCGCCTGCTTCTTCAGCTCCTCCGGTCGACGCAGTCCGGCCCGATCCCATTTGCCCGCCCTTGGTGCCCGACGTGCCCACTCCTGCGCTGTTCCACTTTGCGCATCTGCTGACGATCAAGCTGTCAGCGGAAAACTTCCTCTATTGGCGCGCGCAGGTTCTTCCTCTCCTCCGTAGCCACAATCTTCTTGGCTATGTTGATGGATCGATGCCGTGTCCATCACCGACCGTTGTCGCCACCACTACTGATGGCGCACTGCACCTGGTTCCTAACAGGGCGCATGCGATTTGGGTGCAGCAAGACCAAGCCATTCTCTCGGCGATCCAACCGTTGTTGACGGAGGGGGTGGCCGGCATGGTTTTGTTTGCGGCAACTTCTCAGGACGCGTGGACAACCCTAGAGAGCAGTTTCTCCTCTCAATCTACGGCCCGCTTCATGGCTCTTCGTCGGCAACTTCAGGATATTAAGAAGCTTGATCTCTCGGCCACGGTTTACTTCAACAAAGTTAAAACTCTAGCCGATACTCTTGCTGCCATTGGGAAACCCCTCACCAATGAGGAGTTGACCGGATTTGTTCTTGGTGGTTTAGATGGTGATTATGACTCGCTGATCGAGGTTGTCCAAGGACGCGACACTCCGATGCCTCCTCGCGATCTTTATGCGCGACTTCTTCAGACTGAGCAACGCATCGAGTCTCGACGATCGGTTGAGGTTCATGTTGGTTTCTCCTTAGCTAATGTCGTGACTCGTGGCAGTCCACGACAAGCCTACCGCGCTGGTGGGAACACATCTTCTTCATCTGGTGGCAAGGCAATCCACCCCTCGCCATCACAGCAGCAACAAAACTACACCAACAACAACAAGTCTGGATCCTCCTGTCCTACATGCGGTCGTCCTAACGGCGGTCGCCCGACATGCTACCTCTGTGGGTTTCAGGGGCATGTTGCATCTCGCTGCCATAAACGCTTTAAGCGTGATTTTCTAGGGATTGGCAACGATGGATGCAACAATGAGAGGCAGGCCTCCATGGCTACTCAAGGACCCATTGGCTCGGGTGGTACTGGCCACGGTCACGGGCACACTCCGTCCTACCCCATTGATGCAAGCTAGTATATGGATACAGCAGCTACAGATCACATGACCAATGAGATGGACAAGCTACACTCAAGCCAACCTTACCTCGGCCATGTTAAGGTTCACACTGCAAACGGGTCAGGTATGCACATCACACATATTGGTCAATCTTCTCTTCCAACTAGCACATCTAGGGAGCTTCAACTTCACAATGTTCTTCATGTTCCCGATGTTACACGTAATCTTCTATCTATTCCTAGACTTACTCATGACAATGATGTTTTTGTTGAATTTCACCCTTTTGATGTCTTTGTTAAGGATCGCGCAACGAGGGATGTTCTTCTTAGAGGTCACTTCCACCATGGTCTCTATCCACTTGATGCACCTTCAAGGTTCAGTGTCTTCAGCAGTGTTCGTGTCAAGCCGTCTCAGTGGCACTCACGTCTTGGTCATCCAGCTACTCCCATTGTGCGTCATGTCCTTAGTCGTCATCAACTTCCAGTCGAGTCTTGCAATAAAGATAAGTCTGTGTGTGATTGCAACGCCCTCGATGCGGCTATATCTCCCATGTGTCGAAGCACGACTTAGAGGCATAACCGCATTGAAAGCAATGTCGCAAGTGTGGTAATCTTCACACAACCCATGTAATACATAAGGGAAAAGATACATAGTTGGCTTACAATCGCCACTTCACACAATTACAAGAATAAAGCATTACATCATCCAGATACAATCAGGGTCCGACTACGGAACCAAAATGAAAGAAGACTACCCCAAATGCTACACAGATCCCCGATCGTCCCAACTGGGCTCCACTACTGATCGACTAGAACGAAACAACACAAAGGACAAGATCTTCAACGAGCTCCTCCTTGAGCTTGGTTGCGTCACCTGCACGGTTCAACGGCACCTGCAAACTGGTTTTGGAAGTATCTATGAGTCACGGGGACTCAACAATCTCACAACCTCGCGATCAAGACTATTTAAGCTTATAGGAAGGGTAAAAGGTATGAGGTAGAGCTGCAGCAAGCGACTAGCATATATGGTGGCTAACATACGCAAATGAGAGCGAGAAGAGAAGGCAAAAGCACGATCGAACAACTATGATCAAGAAGTGATCCTAAAACAACCTACATCAAACATTACTCCAACACCGTGTTCACTTCCCGGACTCCGCCGAGAAGAGACCATCACGGTTACACACGCGGTTGATGTATTTTAGTTAAGATCAACTTCAGGTTTTCTACAACCGGACATTAACAAATTCCCATCTGCCCATAACCGCGGGCACGACTTTCGAAAGTTCAAATCCCTGCAGGGGACTCCCAACTTAGCCCATCACAAGCTCTCATGGTCAACAAAGGATATTCCTTCTAGCGGGAAGACCCGATCAGGCTCGGAATCCCGGTTACAAGACATCTCGACAATGGTAAAACAAGTCCAGCAACACCGCCCGAATGTGCCGACAAATACCGATAGGAGCTGCACATATCTCGTTCTCAGGGCACACTCAGATGAGACTAGCTACGAGTAAAACCAACCCTCAAGTTTCCCCGAGGTGGCCCCGTAGGCAGCTCGGTTCGGACCAACACTTAGAGAAGCACTGGCCCGGGGGGTTAAAATAAAGATGACCCTTGAGTCTGCAGAACCCAAGGGAAGGTGGTAGGTTGTTAGTGCAAATGGTAAAACCAAGGTTGGGCATTGCTGGAGGAGTTTTATTCAAAGCGAACTGTCAAGGGGTTCCCACTATAACCCAACCGCGTAAGGAACGTAAAATCCGGGAACATAACACCGATATGACGGAAATTAGGGCGGCAAGAGTGGAATAAAACACCAGGCATAAGGCCGAGCCTTCCACCCTTTACCAAGTATATAGGTGCATTAATTAAATAAGAGATATTGTGATATTCCAACAAAATAACCATGTTCCAACATGGAACAAGCTCCAATCTTCACCTGCAACTAACAACGCTATAAGAGGGGCTGAGCAAAGCGGTAACATAGCCAAACAATGGTTTGCTAGGATAAGGTGGGTTAGAGGCTTGGCTCAACAATATGGGAGGCATGAAAAACAAGTGGTAGGTATCGCGGCATAGGCATAGCAAAAGAGCGAGCAACTAGCAAGCAAAGATAGAAGTGATTTTGAGGGTATGGTCATCTTGCCTGAAATCCCGCAAGGAAGAAGAACGAGTTCATGAAGAAGAAAAACGGACATAGCCAACGGATCCTCACAAACACGATGTTATTGGAACCAACCCGAAGAAGCAACACCGGAAAAGAAACACACAACATAGTAAACAATCATCACATAAGCATGGCATGATGCACAACCAAGTATGATGCATGTCCGGTTTAAATATGCATGACATGGCAAAGTGCACAAACAAACCTACAAGTTGACGGAACACCACATGACTTATTTAGTTCACTCCCGGTTAGGTACTCAACAAAATTAAATGTTGTTGAACATGGCAAGAGGGTGAAGCAAAGTAAAACTATCTATCTAGTCAAGTTTAAATGAGGCCCGAAACAACGAACAACAATTCTGGAAAAATCCTCATATGCATATATTAGGTTTGGTACTGTTCTGCCCTAAACACAATCTTAGAGTTGTTAAACATGCAAAGTAAAGCCACCATATTAAACCAGGCATTTTTCTACCCCATTTACAAATATAATTTATTTAAAACCGAGCTACGGTTTAAAAGTTATGAAATAAATCATTTTAGCATGGCGATAGGAGCAAATTAATGCAAACAACAGTTTAAACATTTTTAACATGGATCGATGCACGGTTGTGGAGTTATTAGCATTTTGAAACAATGGCATTTACTGAAATTATGCATGCCATGAAAAGATCTAAATTCGTCTCACACTAAAAATAAAAGGCCAAAGAAAAAAATATGTGGAGCTGGGAGTAGAACCCAGGACCTCTTGAATGGATGCATGCACGAGCGACCAGTGGGCTACGATGAAAGTTTGATAAACAAAGCATTTACACGCAACATGAACCATACCCTGGTGCAAGTCTGACGAAACTGAAAACTGAAACAGCGATAGCTTGCTCTGAACCGTGGCTGCTCGATAGATGCGGGGTCAACGCGAACATACAAGGCAGCGAGGCATTCGCGCGCAGGGTCGAAGGGGACACAGCCATGGCGACTCTCGAGCGGCTTCGGTCTTGTCCGCGACGGCGCTGCTGCTTGCAGACGGCCGGTGGAGGCTAGCGTGCACGAGCACGGGCAGGCTGGAGACGTGGATCCGGTGGCGCCGAGCTTGCCGGCGTAGGGGACGAGGGCAAGCAGCGGTGCTCGGGCGGCGAGACACGGGCGTCCTCATCATCTGCTCAAAGCAGAGGCCGGACCTGGCATCGGTGGTGCGCAGGAAGAAGACGACGGCGAACTTGGCGCGCGAGGGAGAGGAGCTCGGGCTGCAGGAGAGGTCCGGTAGGGCAGCGCATGGAGGAGGGCACGCCATGGCTGAGGCCCTGGTGGACTTGGGCGGTGGAGCCCGATGTGGCGACGGCTCGACGAGGACGTCCATGGCAGCGGACGCGGTTGACCCGTGATGAGGCTTGCGGAGCGAGGAAGCCAGTAGGCGCGAGGCAGCTTGCTGGCGAGGGCGAGGCGGATGCAGGCGAGGATGATGGCGACGAGCTCCTGCTGGTCGCCGGCGGCGGCAGGATGAGGTGGCGTCGGGGTCCAAAGTGGGGTCGAGGAAGCATCGGGCGCGTCGTGGTAGTCTGAAGGTCGGGGTCGCCGGTGGGTTCGCGGGATGCAGCACGGGCACGGCGGCATCCTCCTGGGCT
Organism: Triticum aestivum; assembly: GCF_018294505.1. Lineage (NCBI taxonomy): Eukaryota > Viridiplantae > Streptophyta > Magnoliopsida > Poales > Poaceae > Triticum > Triticum aestivum. The sequence goes on along the minus strand of NC_057797.1, from coordinate 31,987,138 downwards.
GCTGGAACGAAGGGGGGTTGGAGTCTCCGAGCTGCGCGGGCCAAGCTCGGGATGGCCATGGCGCTCGAGCTCCTGTTGAGGTAGAGAGAGATGAGGAGATTAGGGAGAGAGAGATGCAGGGAAGAGGGAACAAAAGGAGACGGTCGCGAGGGGCTGGCCTGGAGGTTCTGGTTGCCGACGATGGCGACGCGAGGGGACGAGGCCGAGCGCTCCTGCTCGGGGCCTCGAGCAGCTACACGATCCATTCGGGATCGAGGAAGAAGAGGTAGGCTTCAGGCGCCTGGGCAAGAAGCAGAGGGGGAGCTCGGGATCGAGGCTGCTGCGATTTGGGCGGCGCACAAAACGAGGGAGGTGGTCGGAGATCTGGTTGGTGGGAGGAGATCCCGAGGAAGACATGAAAGAGGTGGTTGGCTGGCGGCGGCGGGATGGGAATGGGTGGATTGGACCAGTGGGGGCTAGGGTTTAGACTGATATTTATATCAGATGAATTTAGGTTAGGGACTAACTCGTCCCTCCGATCATAATCGGACGGTCGCGAATAAATAGCTAGGGAGTCCAAATGAGAAACCGATGATGATTTAGGGATGTTTGGGGATGATTCGGATCCATCGGTAACGACAACCCGGGTCGGGTCCGTGACAGCTTTCGGACGCGCGTACGAGGAGGGCCGTGGGCTGACGAGAGAGGTTAGGTTGGGCCTGGCGGTAGGTAGTGGGCTGTGGAGAGACCGTGGGCTGAGAAGAGGGAGAAGCAGAGCGGTCCGGCGACTGTTCCCGGAGACCAAAAACGTCCGACGTGTGCCCGGCTATAATGCCGCTATAGTTTAACGGTTGGGCTATCAAACGGACTCCGAACGCGATGAAATTTGACAGGCGGTCTTCCTACACTAAAATAAGACCGCACGTCAACTTTTAACCCATTCCGAGAACATTTTCCGGCCACTTATAAAATAATATTTCGGACATGCCGCGGGCGCGTGCAAGTGTGGTTGGGCTCAGAACGGACGACGGACGGAACTGGGGGAACCCGGACGGATGCAAGTTTAGAAAACATGATGATGTAATGCACATGATGACATGATAAGATGCAACACGCAAGCAAAAGACATGGCAACACAGCGAATCACTGGAAGACACCTGGCGCAACGGTCTCGGGGCGTTACAGTGATGCATGTCAGCAAGGCAAAAGCCATTAGCTCCCGTTCCCATTGTCTAGTCGTGTAGTTACAACTCCTCTTGAAATTGTGTTTTCGGATGTATGGGGCCCTGTCCAAACTTTAGTTAGTGGTCACAACTACTATGTTAGCTTTATTTATGCTTACAGTCGATTTACTTGGCTTTATTTTCTTAAGTGCAAGGCGGATGTGTTCAATGTATTTCTTCAGTTCCAAACTCATGTTGAGCGTCTTCTTAACCATAAAATCATTCATGTTC
>NC_057797.1:31968333-31985423 GCF_018294505.1 Triticum aestivum | reverse complement strand
CTCAACACATTTTTTGGGAAACTTGGGATCACACACCGTGTGTCCTGTCCACATATACATCAGCAGAATGGCTCCGCTGAACGTAAGCATCGACACATAGTAGAAACTGGTCTAACTCTCTTGGCACATGCATCTGTACCTTTTCGTTTTTGAACTGATACCTTTTCAATAGCTTGCTTCCTCATCAACAGGGGAGTTTTAGACATGAAAACACCCATTGAGTGTCTACTTCAAGAGACACCTGACTACACATTTCTCAAGGTTTTTGGTTGTGCCTGCTGGCCACATCTTCGACCATATAACCGTCACAAACTCGAGTTTCGATCAAAAAAATATGTGTTTCTAGGGTATAGTTCTCTTCATAAAGGGTACAAGTGTCTACATGTTCCGTCTAATCGTGTCTATATATCTTGTGACGTTATTTTTGATGAGAATATTTATCCTTTTTCTAATTTCCCGGCGTCACAAAATCCATCCAATTCTAGTTCGCCATCGCTTCCTTCATCTGATTAATTTGTAGATGCTGCGTACTCTCCTTTTTTTGCTTTCTAACCATGGTGCAGGTACTAGACGTGGTGCGCGGCTTGAGTTGCTAGATGATGCAGCAGCTACAAACGCCCCTCACAACAATTGCATGCAAGAGATCCCAGGCAATGCATCGGATGATGGTTACGTGCATGCGTGGGGTATTGAACGCATGCAGCGCCATGCAACGGCAACTCGAGCCGAGCCTGAGCCAGCCGAGCTGTGCACAGCTCCTGTTCCCGCTGGGTCGCACTCGACTACTGAGTCCATTGGCTCGACTGCGCCGGAGACCGAGCCGCAGTCCCCCTCGGCTCATGACAAGGCTGAACTGGAGACCGAGCAGCACTCATCGACGCCTACGACTGCGCGTCAGACAGCAACTAGCCATGATTCTAGTGTGGCCTCTCCTGTGTCGCCGTCTTCTGGACCGGTGCTGTCGCTCGTCCCGTCACCGGCTCCTATCGTTCCTTGTCGAGTGCACACGCGCAGTCAAAGCGGGATTTTTCAACCGAAGCAATGAACTAATGGTACTGTTGCTTGGCTTGCTACTTGTATGGCACATGCAGTCTCTAATCCAACATCGGCATTTTCAAGCAGCAATGACCATACCTCACTGGCGAACTGCCATGGAATAAGAATTTCTCGCACTCCAGAAAAATGAGACTTGTAAACTTGCCCCTCCTCCTTCCCGGGTCAGTGTGATCGATTCTAAGGCATTGTTTGGATAGTGAAGATTAGCGATAAGATTATAGAAAATGAGTTTTTAGCCGATTTCTAGGAAAACCCGTTTTATGTTAGTTTTTCCGAATAACCAGTTTATAAATAACTACTTTGGTATGGAAATTTGGAAAACTGGTCGGCCCAGTTTCTTGTTTGGATGCCCACGACTACTAGCTGCTTCTATTCCTATTCTCCTCCCGTGAGTGACTCACTTCCCCCAAATCCCACACCATGGCCTCATCCATCCAAGCTCGTTGAGCTGCTGCTGCCCTCCGATTCCTCCTCCGCTCGCTCACACCGCTGCTCCCTCGTCTCGCCCGTGGAAGAATCCGCGCACGGACGCCGAGTACGGCGCGCCTCCGCCGTCCTGGACACCGGTTGCTGCTGGACTCCCAGGTCGCCAGGTACACGCCGTCGCACACGGACGCCTACTACTGTGCGCCTCCGCCCCCTGGATGTTGGTTGCTGCTCGCCTCCCCTCCCCTGGACGGCTAGGTCCCCAGGCGTACTCCGTTTCGTCGGCCGTCGACCCCGCACAAGCTGTACCTAGCGAGCGGTCCTGCTTCAAGTCAACGCACAGGCCTGCCTCCCCTCAACGCCGGCCGTGCAGGCTGCACCGACGTCAGCCTGTATCGGCGGCGCCGGGGGCAGCAGGCAGCTGTAGCGGATGGGGATTCCAAGCTAGCGGATGGGGATTCAGAGGAGCAGGTATGTTTGATTATTATTTTCAAGTTTTGTACTAGTAAATTAACATGAACTACATCATGCACTTGACGAGAGAAGCTACAATTATCTCCTTTTTTGGTTTCTTAGCATGTTTTCATGGTCTACATCATGCACTTGCGGAGAGTATACTACTTCATAATTGACAGGACTTATCAATTAGCTACATATCTACTTGGTCCATTGAAGAATCTGGTGCGTAGGTACAAGGGGAACACTTGAATTTCACATAAAAATGCACCAATTTGAAGTAGTTTATTTGTTGCTTTACTTGCTGAAAAGATTGGTAGACAATAACATTTCATCTTGTAGCTCCAGATAGAGGGAGGGAGAGGCAGAGGGTGAGAGAGAGAGAGAGATAGAGCATATAAGCCTATAAAAGAATGGGAAGTTCATGTCCATATAAAGAATTAAAAGTTGCAACAATAATTATGCAGATATATCTGCAATTGAAGATGGAAAACAAATATTACAGTATTTAATCATCTTCTGGTTGAGCACTACGTTGTTGATGTTTAGTCCACAACTCTCGGGCGATGGCAGCACGAACTCTCTCACCAGCAACTCTATCATCTTCTCTTGCTTGCCCATGAACTTGTTGATCACCATGGTCAGTATTTTGGTCTGTTTCCCCATGCTCATAAAGCTCGAATAACTCATCAGGATGATTAACCTTCCTTATGAAGTTGTGGATAATGCAACAAGCCGTAACAATTTTCACTTGAGCTCTGTATGGATAAGGAATTCCTCCTTTCCTACTTAGAATTGGAAAACGAGCTTTTAGAACACCAAAAGTTCGTTCAACAACATTCCGCAACTGTGCATGTAGATGGTTGAACAATTCCTTCTCACTAGTATATCGCTGATTACTTCCACGAAAAGAAGCAATATGATAGCGATCTCCACGATACGGGGCAATAAATCTTGGAGTATTTGCGTAGCCTGAATCAACAAGGTAAAATTTACCTGCACATTAATTTCATATCAAACTCATCATCTTTATATATATTGTAGATACACAAATAATTGTACTTTACCTTCAGGAACAACTAAACCCCCACTAGTCACAACCCATCTTAGAACAGCTTGATCCGATGCAGAACCCTCCCATCCAGCAGCGACATAAGAGAATGTCATGTCAAATGACACCACTGCCATTACATTTTGAGATGGATAACCATGTCTGTCTCTATAAGGAGTTTGCTTATCAAGCCCGACTTTTGCCTCAATATGTGTCCCATCAATTGCTCCTAGGCAGTTCTGTTGGGATTTTTTGTTAGTCAAAAAATAAAGTTTAAATGGTGTCGACCTTCTATTTATGAAAATCATATGTAAAAGAGTATCTGCTTCTAATAGCAAACATACCTTGACATATGGGTAGAATCTTGCGTCACCCAAAATTTTTGATGGGACTTGATTGCTTGAATCTGTTATGCAAACATCACGCAAACCATTTATGGCGTCTAAAACTTTGTTGAAGTATCGGCTGATTGGTTCGCCAGAATGCTGATATCTATCTTGGATGACACGGTTTCTAACATTGTGACCAATTGTATGTAGAAACATGAGTAGTTGTTCGTCCACTGTCATTCGATTTGTATCCTTAAGTAACTTCCTCTCGCACAAAGCATCCCGCAACAAGTAGAATGTGTGCTTCTCAAGACGAAATTGTTCATAAAATCTAACTGGATGTCCCTCTAGAAACTCTATCGTTTTCTGAGCACCAGTTAATATAGAAGTGTTACGGGGCGTTCTGAATAACCTTGTGAACAACACATCGCGAAACAAGGACACTGCAGAAATGTTATTAATAAGCACTTGTTCGGAATCAGAAAGTTCATCATCTGGCACATCCGAAATGTTCATAGATCCCCGCACGATTTGCACAGGTAACCATATCATCTCTGGATAATTGTTTTAAAATGTAATAGTGCTGAACCGGACAATGAACAATACCAAACTGAAAACAATATTTATTACATATGGCTTGAAGATCTATCCAACTAGGCCACACCTTATCTCGATATTCTTGGATAGCCTTATCCTTCTGCAAGTTGTTTAATGTTTTTGTTAATAATAGGATATGAAAACTTTATATGAATTCTACTTGAACAAACTTACCTTAATTAGTTCTTTCCAAATATCTTCTGGAGCTTTTATCATTTTGTCATCGTCATCCCAACCAAATCCCGTGAGTTTTAGAAGTTTGTCCATGGTGTTGTAGCAATTCCTGTAGTACTTATGACGATTTTTCAGTTGTTGTAATTCAAGTTTTTCTACCCTTGAATCATTGAATTGTTCTAAGATATCACGCCAAGCTTTTTTTGTGTAACCTGTTCCTTCTTTTCCTCCATGTAGGCTTTGATCTTTTAATATATTCAGCAGTATTTTGTCCTCTGAAGATTTCCATACATGGCGCTTAGCTTTATCTGTGTTTTCCTTCTTAATTTTTTTCCTTCTCATCATCCATATTTTTCTACAGAGGGGATACAAGAAGCAATAATGGAAGATGAGTCATTTGGTTCAAAAGGAATAAATCTACGAAGTGGAAGAAAATGAGCATGCCACTAATCTTTTGTTCATGCTATGACTGGACACTTGAATTTTTGTCGCTTGTCTGTCTAACGGGATGTTCACATCCCTTATTAGTTATTTTCCTATGTTGCTGCCAAGATTTTAATTTGCTATTAAATCTGGTCTCGCTTGCCCCACGTACTGCTATCAACATCAGATGACATCACAAGGTATTCTAATCTTCATCTGCTTACTGCTTAGCTCTTACTGCACACTATATATTCTGGATAAATATGATTGATACTTATGGAAAATTATCCTTACAGTGTGCTTTAAACTGCATCCTTGTCATGAAAAATTAACTACTGCACTTGATATATATAGTCATCGATAATCTAATTGTGGTTCGGTGTTAGATCATTTTAGTATTTATATAGGCATTCATAGTGCAATCTGATTCTCTTATGTGCCACATGTTCATATTTATGATACTCCCTAATCAGAGTTGCCTCTAATTTTTTCCTTCAACAGTACGTGTTATCATTTAGATTAACAGATTACCAGGTTGTTGGATCTACTATGTCCTAGGAATTGCCCATATGAAATTATCAGAGGTTTTATGCAAAATAGGTTTCACTACCAAATAGATTAATTCAATCAACAGTACCATGAAAATATTTACAAATACAAATTCATACTACTGTGTAGGATGGTGAAGCCATGGAACCTGATTGAAGATGGGAAGACTGATTGAAGGTGGGAAGACGATGCACGAAAAGCCTGAAGGAGATGTAGAGCCTTATTGAAGATGACCAACTTCAGATCCAAGGTCAACGTCTCCCATCCAGTGCCTGTCACGGGGATCACAGCCAGCCCTTTGCGATCTGGGTGTATAACATGCGGGAAACAAAGTCTGTCTTTTATAGGCAGTGAAAAGGGCGCGAGGTGAGACGCAAAAAGCAGAATTGGCGTCATCTGAGGTTGTTGAGGAATAGGCGGGGGCGGAGAAAGGCAGTTGCATATGTATATGCTAATCACGTTTGTGGAAAAACGAGTAATACTAGTTTTCCCACAAACCCGGAATTATGGGTTTTTGGGAAACGAGTTTCCCCTGTCCACGGGGTTGTTGGACGAGCCAAACAATATTTTTTACGGTTAGGCAGTTTCGTTGGCTTACGTAGATTGCGTTCTCTATATTCCTCTTATCCAAACAACGCCTACATGGATATTTAAGGTCAAAAGGCATGCTGATGGCTCTGTTGAACGCTACAAGGCGCGACTGGTTGCCAAAGGATTTAAGCAACGATATGGTCTTGATTACGAAGACACTTTCAGTCCTGTCATCAAGCCTACTACTATTCGTCTTCTTCTCTCATTGGCAGTTACTCGTGGTTGGTCCCTTCGACAGTTGGACGTCCAGAATGCATTCCTCCATGGTGTCTTAGAGGAAGAAGTTTATATGCGGCAACCTCCTCCTGGTTTTGTTGATCCAGATCCTCCACATCATCTTTGTCGGCTAATCAAAGCAATTTATGGTCTCAAACAGGCCCCTCGTGCCTGGCATGCTCGTCTTGGTTCCGCCCTTCAGTCACATGGCTTTGTTCCCTCTACTGCAGATACATCTCTCTTTCTTCTACAGCGCCCTGAGCTCACAATGGACCTTTTGGTGTATGTTGATGATATTATTCTCATCAGTTCTTCGCCTACTGCCGCCGACAAGCTCATACTAAGTCTTCGACATGATTTTGCTGTTAAGGATCTTGGCCCCCTTCACTATTTTCTGGGTTTAGAAGTGAGTAATACTGCTGCTGGTCTCTCTCTCACTCAGAAGAAATATTCTTTGGACCTCCTTCAACGCGCGGGTATGTTGAAGTGTAAACCTGTCACCACACCCATGGCTGCGACTAAGAAGCTCTCTGCAGATATTGGTGTGCTTCTCAGTTCTGATGACGCTACTAAGTATCGCATTATTGTTGGCGGGCTACAATATCTTACTATTACTCGACCAGATCTTGCTTTTGCAGTTAACGGTGTCTTCCAGTATCTTCATGAGCCTCATGACACACATTGGTCTGCAGTCAAACGCATTATGCGCTATGTTCGTCTTACTGCTTCCTTTGGTTTGCATCTTCGGCCGACCACCTCTGGAGTGTTGTCTGCCTTCTCTGATGCAGACTGGGCAGGGAGTCCTGATGATAAGCTATCTACGGGGGGTATGCTGTGTTCTTTGGTTCAAACCTGATCGCCTGGAACACTCGCAAGCAAGCCACTGTTTCTCGGAGTAGTACAGAAGCTGAGTACAAAGCTGTTGCAAATGCTACTGCCGAACTAATTTGGGTGCAGTCCTTACTGCGAGAGTTGGGTATTCCTCAAGACATACCACCGGTGCTATGGTGTGACAATATTGGAGCCACATATCTTTTGTCCAACCCTGTCTTTCATGCAAGGACAAAACATATCAAAGTTGACTTCCATTTTGTGAGGGAACGAGTTGCACACAAACTGCTGCAAATCAAGTTTATCTCGTCTAAAGATCAACTTGCGGACATTTTCACTAAGCCATTACCACTTCCTTTGTTTGAAGTCTGTCGGCACAATCTCAACCTTCTTGACACTGGTTAAGATTGAGGGAGGGTGTTAGAGTCCAGTTTGTATATGAATATAATTACCCTAGCGTATATTCCTTGTATATGTACTACCTTATGCTATATAATGAAAGCAACGCAGCCCTATTGGGATACTGCGAAACCCTCCACCCGTTACGTTTTTTATACCGCGTGGTGCATGCAACTGATTAAACAGCAATACTGCAACACAAGCAGTCACTCACCGCCAATTGCTGATTGAGATTCCGTTGCGAAAAAGAGAAAGTTGATCGAGATTGCAGCAAGATGCGCGATCTAGCACGTTACACTGTGGAGTATGGTCAACCAATGCCATGGCAGGGCTCCTGATGATCCCACATATCCCTCCTGGTTACTCCCTCCTTTCTGGTTTATAGAGCTTATCTCAAAATTTTAGTTTTTCCATTTTATAAGGCTGGTCATAGTGGGGAGTAACTTATACTAGTGTCATAAATATGACAGTAGTCTAAGTTACTATCTTCATAGTACAAAGTAACGTAGTAGTAGTGTAATATGTGGCTTTATTTAATATCTTGTAGACTCATGTTGTCTTGGAAAGCGCTATGTTACAGTAACATATTATGCTACCACTTCTCATTAACTACTTGCCACATAAGTAAAAATATCTCGAAGTGCGTTATGTTACTATCTAAGTTACTCCCACTATGACTAGCCTAAGATTAGTCACAGTGGGGAGTAACTTAGAGTATTAACATGCATATGTTACTATTCTATGTTACTACCTCCACAGTGGGTAGTAACATGTGTTGTGTCATGCATCACTTTATTTATTAGGTTGTACAGTCATCTTTTCTTGATATGTGTGATGTTATTGTAACTAGCTATGTTACCATATGCCTCTATTTCTTCATTAATTACATGCCACATCATCTATTTTGTCTAGATAAGTGTGATGTTACCATCTATATTACTCCTATTATGGGTAGTCTAAGACTCAATTTGGTTGTTCTCCATCATAAGTTCAGATTCCAAGGTGCATTAAATCATTGCATGCAAGTATTAAGAGAAAATTGACCAATGCATGTACTTTATATATGCACGCATTGCAGTTAATGCATAGGTAAATATAATTTTTTTGAGAAAAACAAAAGCATTAATTGGGTGCTTTTTTCAGCTAAAACAAGTATTCCACCACTCATCATCTATCTTGGTTGATGAGATTTTTAAATTGAGACCTATAAACTGGAAACAAGAAAGTAATTAACTCGATCTGGGAACATAAATTTACTTCCTTCTTGGATCTTGGTCAGCTTTGGGAAGACAAATCCAAAGAAAGTAGCAGCGCGTGCACCATGCAGGCTGCACTACTACGCTAAAAATGCAAATGTCAACTCCAGCAGCTATACATCACTGCCGTAAAACCGGAAAGCCAATCACACTTACACTCCGGACCACCGTACGTGTTTCTACAGTTGCCAAAACCATCGTCATGGGCCTGAGTTTCTTCGCGGCTTAGGTTCATTCTCGTATCAACCCACCTCTTGATCTTCTAGTAATAATCCGGTCATCATCATCATCATCGGCTTGAGTTTCCTCACGGCTTACGGCAGCCCGCACGAACATCTAGCTTTATTGCTTGATCTTTTGGGGTAACCGCGCGGGTGGTAGGGCATGAGCCACATGCTGGCGCCGAATCATGCAAGCAGCAGTCAGTCGGTCACCATGCATCGACGACAATTATCCGGTCTTGTTCACCTGGGCAATGCTAAACCTGAATTGTGGTCCTATGTCATTTTGATCACGACCCAGACGTCCATAAGGTCCGTAAGTTTTGATGTTGCTGACAAATTTGACTGACTCCAGATTACTAGTATTTGATTCAAATATTCCATATACTTCCTTCAGGAACTCCGAAGGTCCCAGGGTGACCTGCATACGATCAAAGAATGAGAAGGCCGTCAAATGATGCCATTATTATTATTTTTTGACTTTATAAATTATGGAAGATGCATGCATCATGATGAGAAAGGAGAAGGAGTCCCACAGTTAAATACACGCCGTTTTAATTTCAGTATTGCCGCCCTTCCACCCGGAACACCAAGGACCCACGGTTTGCCTCTGCCCATGTTCGTCAGTGTACGTATACGAGAATCCATCAATTGCCCCGGAATATTGAATGGTTACGCTTACCAGCCGCCGGGGCATTACCGTGAGCTCACGAGGGGTGCCTGCATCTTTACGGCCCCACGATCCACCAATGCTAGCTATCTTCTTCATATGAAGCTGCATCAAAGTATGTAAAAGAAGAGCCGCAATCAAAAGTTTATGGCATGCGCTAGAACTAGACATGGAAGTGTAGTTATATATATAGATAACAGATCAACCACAAAAACAGCTGAATATTCTTCACACCTGCAGGGCGAAGAACCCATGGAAAGTAAGCTCATATATTTCTTTCCCAGTTGCTTTTTCATGTACTTTTCTCTTGATAATGCCACGCACAAATTCAAACACACCAGTAGGAGTACCACCGACAATAGCCTAGTCACCCCGCAAAAAAAAACTATGTCAGGTCATCAACATGACTGGAACAAATTAAAAATTTATATCTTGGACAGGGAATACGTTAAAAAAAAGCTAGTATGAAACTTGTGTTGTCAGTGCAGTCTGTCAAATACACAAATCTAATGACACTCGTTGCGCACACCCATTTGAGAAGCTCAAATAATTAATCATCAATTAGATGAACTTGCCAGGAAGGAGAGATCAGAGGCATCTACACATTGGGAAGATAAAAACTAGCACCAACCATAGAGGGATCGTTTGATGATTCATCTCCAACCGTAATTACATGCTTTCATGAATAAAAGATCAAGATGAAAAGGTTTTGGCACGAAAAGTTTGCAGCAATTACTTGTTGTAATCACCGGGATTAGGATGGCTAGATGGGAGAAAATGCGATTGAAACCCTAAATCCAACACCTTTCACGAGGGCTTCGAGGTCCGAGATTTAGCAAGGTTTCGGCAACACTAGGGCTGGATGTCTGAATGGGCACACTCACGTCCTTCTCTGCTCCGCATCCTCCCCAACATGCCCTCCTCCTCATTCCTCAACGCCACACCGTCCACGACGCTCGCCGCCCCGCTGGATCCACATGAGCACGCGCGCACCATGCTCTGGCTCGCCACTGGCCACGCACACAAAGCAGTACAGCATGCGCCGGTCAAGGCCGCATGGGCACGCCCTGGTTGGCCGGCAATGACCACCGGGACACCACGCACGCGCATGGCCTGCATGCACGGTTGCACGGAGCACGCACAACGCACACACCCAGCAGTCCTGCGTGCGCGCACACAGAAATGAGCGTTGGCTCGGACCGAAAACTCGCCTCGTCTCCATCCCTAAACACTATGGAGAAGAGTTTAAAAAAACACTATGGAGAAGAAACAGACCCTCCAGAATTTTGATGTTCAATTTTGTTTTTCAGCAATCCATATCATCAAAGAAAAATATGCGATACCAAATATGTGTTGCTGCTGCTCCTACCTGAAACCTTTGTATTATCTTTTTGCGGGAAAACCTCCAATCTATTCATCCTCAATCATGGCAGTACAACGAACAACAGGAATAAAAATTACAACTAGATCCGTAAACCACCTAGCGACGACTACAAGCACCGAAGCGAGCCGAAGGCGCGCCGCCGTCATCGCCCCTCCATCGCCAGAGCCAGGCACAACTTGTTGTAGTAGACAGTTGGAAAGTCGTCGTGCTAAGGCCCCATAGGACCAGCACCCCAGAACAGCAACCGTCGCCGATGAAAAATAACGTAGATCGGAAGGATCCAGACCGAAGACACACGAACGTAGACGAACAACGACGAGATCCGAGCAAATCCATCAAAAATAGATCTGCTGGAGACACACCTCCACACGCCCACCAACGATGCTAGACGCACCGCTGGAACGGGGGCTAGTCGGGGAGACCTTTATTCCATCTTCAGGAGCCGTCGCCGTCTCGTCTTCCTGAGTAGGACACAAACCCTAGCAATATTAAAAATAACAACTAAAAACGGAGCCCTCCTGCCGGCCCTTGCCAATATCCACCGCGCCTCCATGGCCCTATGGTCACCGGAGACGAGGCGGACCCGTGCTAGCGCCGGCGAGAGGCACAGACCCTAACTTTCTTTCTTTGAGGAGGAGGAGGAGAAGCCCTGGCTCTAGGTACATGCGCAAAACCTTTGTATTATACTAGTTATTATCAGAACTTTTCCCCTAACAATTTACATAGCTAATTCTGTTGTATGATTAGTCAGTGGGTTTGCTGAACACATTTCTTAAGAGCACCAGATCATGACCTCGTGATGAGAGGCAAGAGTAATAATGCTAAGGAGGTATCTGCACCTGCCAACATATATCATAGCTACCCTCCTTGAACACTTAACCGAGTGTGAGAAAATTACATAGGGGCACAGCTACTCACCGACAGTACTGGCAGCATTTGATCTCAATCAACATTAACTGTTCTCCGTATCTTTCACTGATTAAGATTTATGAGAGATTCGTTGGGCTACCTCGTGGACTCGTATTTTTTTTTGGAAATGGATGTATATCTCCTGCCTCTGCATCATAATGATGCATGCAGCCATCTTATTAAAAGTTTGCAAAGTAACACAAAGTCGTCAAAGTATTACAGCTCGCAAGTGGAGCGAAAAAAGAACAGAAACAAAGTTCATGCCGACAAAACATAACCGGAATGGCAAAAGGAAGGATAAGCTCCCTAGACTCCTATCATGTTATGCGACCGCCATCCGAACCGGTTGAATAAAATCCGTGCTACCATCTCCCAGTGGTTGCACCCAGTAACCAATGGTTCCCTGGATTCCATAGGAGTGAGTAAGGACCACGTACGGATCCAAGCAGTAGCTCTGAAGATGACTTGCAAGAAAGATAAATTATTTTGTCTGTTAAATATCAAATTGTTCATGCAATTCCATATAGCCCACAAAAGCGCACATATTCCAATCCAAATACGGGCCGCCATAGTATGTTCAACCCCAGTTAACCACGTTCCAAACAACATTGTAATGTCAACTGGAGGAGTAATGTTAAAGGCTATATGAACCGATCTCCATAATAATTTAGCGAGTGGGCATTCAAGAAATAAATGTTGTATTGTTTCATCATGATCACAAAAATAACAGGAGTAATGTTAAAGGCTATATAAATCGATCTCCACAATAATTTAGCGAGTGGGCATTCAAGAAATAAATGTTGTATTGTTTCATCATGATCACAAAAATAACATCGTGGACTACCTACCCATCTCCTCTTGATTAAGTTGTCCTTTGTAAGAATTACTTGTTTGTGGACAAACCACATAAAGATTTTAATGCGCAAAGGAACCTTAATCTTCCAAATATGCAATGATCTCGAGATTGGGCCAGAATTAACCAGATCCATATAAAAAGATTTTACCGTAAAAACTCCATTCCTAGCTAGTTTCCATTGCGGCGAATCTGGTTGGTCGGAGAGTTGAACATCTATCAATCTCCGAACCAAGTGCATTCATGCATTCCAACGCTCACCAACTAACGCTCGTCTGAACTGGATATTTAATGGACTCGTATGTAGAACGGTGCCTACGTAATCCTCCTTATGTTGCACTATGTTATACAGGGTGGGATACTGGATGGCCAGGGGCGTCTCTCCTAACAATGTATCCTCCCAAAACCTTGTTGACATCCCATTGCCAACTAGGAATTTGACCCTTCGAAAGAACAAGTCCTTCACTCTCATGAGCCCTTTCCAGAATGGCGACTCGGTTGGTCTCATGGTAACCTGAGCTAGTGTTTTCGACTGTAGGTACTTATCGCGCAAAATCTGTGCCCACATGCCCTCCGGCTCAATCTCTAACCGGTATAGCCATTTGCTCATAAGGCATTTGTTCTTGATCTCTAAGTTCTCAATACCGAGCCCGCACTGGTCTTTTGGTCGACAAAGAATGTCCCATCGCGCGAGACGGTATTTCCTCTTGGCCTCATCTGACTGCCAGGAGAATCGAGATCTGAAGAAATCAAGTCGTTTCCGTACCCCTTTTGGAATTTCGAAGAACGATAGTAGGAACATCGGCATACTAGTCAGTACCGAGTTAATCAGCACTAGTCGACCTCCATAAGACATGAGCTTATCCTTCCAGCAGCTCAACTTTTTCTCTATTCGATCTTCGATACATTTCCATTCTTTATTAGATAACTTACAGTGATGGATCGGTAAGCCCAAATAACTAAAAGGTAAAGAACCCAATTCACATCCAAACAATTGTCTATATGTATCTTGTTCGTCTTTGGCCTTCCCAAAGCAGAACTGTTCACTTTTGTGGAAGTTTATCTTTAAGCCAGACAACTGTTCGAATAGGCATAAAATAAGTTTCATATTACGTGCCTTAGCAATGTCGTGATCCATAAATAAGATAGTGTCGTCAGCATACTGTAGAATGGATACTCCTCCATCAATTAGATGAGGAACTAACCCCTCCACTTGCCCATGTTGTTTGGACCTGCCAATGAGAATGGCTAACATATCGGCCACTATATTAAACAGGAGAGGAGACATAAAATCTCCTTGTCTCAAACTCTTGTGTGTCTGAAAATAATGACCGATATCATCGTTAACCTTGATTCCGACACTACCCTTCTGGACTTGAGAACCCACCTGGTTCCGCCAGACCTCACTAAATCCTTTCATGCGCATTGCCTATTGTAGGAAGGACCACTTTACTTTATCATACGCCTTCTCAAAATCCACTTTGAAGATAACCCCATCAAGCTTCTTCGAATGGATTTCATGTAACGTTTCATGCAAAATGACCACCCTTTCCAGTATATGTCGCCCTGGCATGAACGCTGTTTGGCTCGGTTGTACGACTAAATGCACGATCTGTGTCAATCTATTGGTCCCTACCTTTGTGAAGATTTTGAAACTCACGTTAAGAAGGCAAATTGGCCTGAACTGTTCAATTCGAACTGCCTCTTCTTTCTTTGGCAATAACATAATCATACCAAAGTTAAGATGAAACAACTCTAAATGACTGTTAAAGAAATCATGAAACATAGGCATACGATCATCTTTAATAATGTGCCAACATTTCTCATAGAATTCAGCTGGAAACCCATCTGGTCCCGGTGCTTTATTCGATTTCATTTGTGAGATTGCATCTAGAATCTCCTTCTCAGTAAACGATGCAGCTAAAATATTGTTCTCTTCTACCTGGAGCTGAGGAATATCTCCAATAACAGTTTCGTTTAAGGTCACCGTACTAGCTTTCGGATGGCCAAACAGTTGTTTATAATAATTAGAGATATAAGCTTTCAGATTCTCATGCCCCAAAATTGTCCCCTCGTCCTGTTCAAGCTGAATGATTTTCTTATTCCTATGTTTGCCATTCGCAATCATATAGAAAAATTGTATATTGTCATCCCCTTGGACAACTTTAAGCACTTTGGCACGCAGTGCCCATTTGAGCTCCTCCTCTCTGAGAAGAGCTCGTAGGCCTTGCTCAGCTTCGAACTTGGAACTTTGCTCATTTACCGTAAGCAGATTAGTTTCAGCTTTTAAATCTAAAGCTTCGATCAAACGAGTATGTAGCTCTTTTTCTTGTTTGTAAATCCCACTCTCATTTCTAGCCCAACCTCGCAAAAACTGTCTCAAATGTCGGATCTTATCTTGCCATCTCTCAAGACTAGTGCTTCCACTAACAGGAATGGCCCATTCGCGTGCAATGATCTCCAAAATGTTTTCTTTCTCGAAGCAACCAAGTTCGAAAGAGAAAGCATTCTTGTTTGCAATATGCGTAGCCTCTCCTGAATCTACAGGCAATGATGTATGGTCCGAGATCGCTCTTTGCATGGCATGGACTGACACCAAAGGATATTTTTGTTCCATTCCACACTAGCAAGTACCCTATCCAACTTCTCATAAGTTGGAGTGGGCAACGAGTTGGCCCAAGTAAATTGTCTACCGCTGAGTTCCATTTCTCTCAAATTAAGACTCTCGATAATCATATTAAACATCATAGCCCACCGACCATCAAAATTGTCATTGTTCTTTTCATCTCTCCTCTGAATTATATTGAAATCACCACCGACTAGGATTGGTAGATTCTCATCTCCACAAATCCGCACCAAGTCAGCCAAAAAATCTGGTTTAACTTCAGGTTGTGCTGCTCCATACACAGCCACAAGAGACCATTGGAACCATCCAATTTTGATCTCACCCGAAACTTAACCGTAAAATCTCCCCGAACCACGTTAAGGACCTCAAGTGTTTCACACCGAACCCCTAGTAAGATCCCACCAGATCTTCCTCTAGGAGGTAAGGCGTGCCAATCGAAATCAACTCCTCCGGATAAAGTTCCAAGAAATTGTGAAGTAAAATTATCTCTTCGTGTTTTCAAAAGCGCAATAAAATCTAATTGTTGCTCTACCGTTGTTTCCGCCAAGAGCCTTTGTTTAGCCAAGTCAGCTAGACCTCTGCTATTCCAAAAGATTCCTTTCATAAGTCATCATGGAATTTTTTCTTCAGCTTAACCCTAGCGCTTCTACGAACCGCCGAAGTAGGACTCGTAGTAGATCCATACCGCACCATCTTGTACACCAAGGTAGTTCAGAGTTAATGAAGAGGTGCTCACATCTTCGAAAACAGAGGATTTATCAGTTGGTGTTGAGATTCAATAACTTGGAGTGAGTTTTATATGCTAAAACAATGTTTAGATTGACAATTTTTTATAAAGCTTGAGTTCATTAATAACTGTAGCAACAAATGAAAGAGTGCATCGCGTCATGCGTCGGTAGATAACTCTGACACATGTATCACTCCCTGATTGCAATTTTTTATTGATAGCTTACCAAGCTGACCACTTGGTCTGACGCATGTAGCCCTTCTATTACTATCTTGCCGCGGTCACAGTTTAATGGAAATGTTCAGGTGGCCCTCCGTGACTTGTCAAAAAATGAACCAAAAGATATTACACATACATTAGAATGTAGTTTTACTAAAGGATATGAACAATGCTTTGTGCTCTACATTGCAATGGGTTACCACTTGGCAAATCCAAAGTGACACTCTCGATCTCAAAGCATAAGGCATATTTATGTTTATAAAACAAGATTCGAAAAAAAGAAATCGAATTGATTCATTATCAATGTGATAAGTGATAAAGCTATATGCATAGGTAAAACTTAAATTTAAATCTCATAACACCAATTGTATGTCAGATAATTATAAAGTAGTGAAGTAATTATAGTTAGTCAAATTTTGTTATAAAGAATAAACATATATGTCTCATATTTCGGAATGGAGGTGGTGGTACCTTTTCGTTATTACCTCATGAATAGAATGGATGGTTGCAATGCTTTCTATGTGCACATCTTATCATGTCAAAATTCTTTCTCGTTTCATTTTGGAGAAAATTTAATAAGTCTGAACCGTGCAGTTCTAAAAAAAAGGTCCATCGGTGTTGAGATCAAAGCACATTGGGTTTTGTTTTATATGATAAAACAGTGTGGTCGGTGAAACAGTTGTGGATCTCGATTTAGACTCAAATGTAGCAATTAAAGGAAGATGCTTCATTGAGATTACAAGCATCTGCACATTGACAAAATGACCGGCAAGGAACCAGGATGCCTCTAGGTGGACGTGCAATTAATCGCAACAACCGACACTAGAGAGGAGCTTACAAGCATCTGCACATCGGGAGGGCAAAATGCAAGCACCGAAAGTAGAGGAATCGCTAGATAATTAATCACCGATCTCAATTAAGTGCTGTCGTGGATGAAGACCAAGATGAAAGCATTTTAGGAAGACAAGGTTTTCGTAATCTTACATTCTTAAGAAGTTGCTCCCAATTCTCTTAACATGCAAAGTGTCCACCTCAATGTCCCGCCACTAGTGCAGAACCGGGCAATAGCACCGGTTCGTAAGGCCCTTTAGTGCCGGTTTGGTAACCGGTGCTAAAGGGTAGGCACT
>NC_057797.1:31962541-31967921 GCF_018294505.1 Triticum aestivum | reverse complement strand
TCGAATGTCTCACAACCACCATTAATTAATTCACACATATATACACACATGTATACATATATATATATATACAATTTCTCCTAATTGGTGCCTTCGGAGCCAGTGGCATTAGCCTAGCTAATTGGTGCCTTCGGAGCACGATAACAATTGGAAGTGGTTCATGGGGGCGGTAGCGGGTAATAGTATTCTTCTTTGGAATCTATGATCTGGTCGAGCAAAAATCTCGCTATTTCCTCTTGAACTGCTTCTATGCGGTCCTGTGCTAGGAGCTTGTCCCGCACCTCTTTGAACTGTTAAGAAGGAGATTAATATGCATGTGTATTAGTTGTGTGACTAGATATCAATAATGGTGTAAAAATTGTGAATAGTATTCTGACAATCGATATCGTACCCACTCGTATCTTTGAGATTTGTTTCTTTCAGACACCATCATGCGAATGTTCTAGCAAACGTAGTATGCACATAGATTATTCCCCGGCGCCTGCTTCAGGGCCTTTACGAGAATGGAATTTGATCAGATAATAATTAATCAAGCATGATAATTAAAGAGATGGCAGCTAGCTAGTACTACTTAATTACTTACCTTGGGTCGATACCATTTCAGATTTTGTTTCCATGGGCCTAGAGTGGCCCTGATGAACTTCGCCCAAACCCTGCCCGCCGACAAAGAAAATGAATAAATGGGTTATTAAATAGTTGTTATCAGGAAATGACAAACTAATTAAATAGGCCGAGATATAATTAATAATGGTTGAAATTACATGTTGACTATCCCCTTCACGATGGTGTAGTCACTTGCTTTCTTAAGTAGTGAGTCTAGTACTTCAACTGTTTCTTCATCAACTTTAATGATTAACAAGATCCAGTGAAATATGCACGCACACTCGTTTGCATTTCTTAATTAAGCGGGCATATATAAGCAAAACATGTAGCTAGCTAGTAGGGAAAAACAGAATTTGTAGTACAAGACAGTGTGACTCACTGGAAGTTGTAAGGAAGTAGTATATCTTCATTGTATTTGAGTTCCTTGAAGAACTGTAGCATGCTTTCCTCTACACTTTTTTCGTGATATGAATCTATTTTCCATGTGTATTCATTAATGGTATTTGGGTCAACGAACCCAATGCCATAGGGTCCACCTTTTTTCATTTCATAAATCTTCATCCTGCATAATACCACAGAAAAGAATATAGTAAGGATAATTACAGGTAATGATTGATCAAAATGATCACTACAGCTAGCTTGAGACTTAAATTACAGAAAGAAATCACTTACAGACAATAGCAACTGACGATAGATTTGTCGAGTGCGTCTTTATTGTATAGCTGAAATAGTTCTGAATAATCAACGGTCACAGCTTTCTCATGGTAGTAATGATCCTTGTTGACATTCACCATGAGGGACTCTCGATTGGAAATCTTGGTAATGTCCATGTACCATTGATGCAATTCATACATTCTCGTTGGGAGCTTATTGACCTCCTCTGGCTCGACCAAAGGTTGGCCCCGGGCATATTTCCGTTTTATTTCCTCCTCTCTAGTCGGAGACATGGGCTCGATATCGAGGAGTTGTCCAACAGTGATCCCGATCGATTCAGCCATATGCTTCTCGGTTATTACCACATCGCTCACCCCGGGAACGTTAACGGTTTGCCCACAATAATACTGGGCGCGCCTACTCTCATGTGTTGTTGGCACAACAAGCGGGGGGATTGATTGCGCCGCCTGTTCTCCCAGTTGGGGAACGGTTTTACCGCTCCTTTTGCCAGCTAATTTGCTCGAGCTCGAGCTCGCCTCTTTCTGTAGACGTGCTCGATTTAACTTCTTGATGTGGCACTCATAGTCTGTGTCAACAGGTTTGGGAGCTGGTGCTCTAGCCATACGAATGAAGTGGTCAATCTTTTCCACAGGCACTTTCTCCCTTGGCGGCGGTGGTGGTTTCGGTGCAAAATGGGCTTCCACCTCGGCCTTCGATATGGCTATGTTTTCCTCCTCGGACTTGTCGTAAGGCCTCTGCGGAAGAGGCGCGAGGCTTGGACCATATTGAAATCACTTGCCTCTGCCTGTACCTCCAGTACTACCTCGACTTGTACCGCTACGCACCATAGCTGAGGCGGCTCTCTTCCATGATTGCCGAGGCGGCGAAGACGGTTGACGTGGCTGAGTTGGAGGAGGAGGAGTGGCCTGAAGCTGTGCCAGACTTGGAGGAGGAGTGGCCTAACGCGTTGGTGGACTTGAAGGAGCGGGAGTCTGCTAACTCGGTGGCGGACTGCGACGAGGAGTCGGATGACGCGGTGTCGGTGGCCTTCGAAAGATGATGCAATCCTTTCTCCATAGGATGATACGATGGTTGGCCTCTCCTAGTGTGTGCTCATCGTCACCTGCAAGAATGTCAAGCTCTAGCCCCGAATATTGGTCCACCACCTCATCAACCAAGACACGAGCATAGCCCGCTGGAATCGGATTGCAATGGAAGGTTGCCTTGGGGGGATTTGTAAAAGCAAGGGCGTCTGCCACCTTCATGGATATGTTCTTCATTTTGAAGTGTAGCTCGCAGTTAGTCTTCTTCATGATGTCATCCACTGGGTAGCTATCCAGCAATGCGTCGCCCGGGGCGGAACCCACGCTGCTTCTCGGCATGGATGGGACGATGCTATCCAATGGTGGATCATCTGCTAGCTGTTGAGACCCCCTTTGCTGGCTAAGTGAGTCGATCTGCTCCTGCTGCCGCTGGAATTTGACTGCCAAGTCCGCGTGCGCTGATTCTAGGCCTTGAAGGCGTTCATAGTCTAGCTTCCTCTGCTCCTCCTCCATCTTCCTCTTCTTCTCCTCCGCAATCTTCTTTCTCGCACGGGTTCTGTAGTCGGCGTTCCAGTCCGAAAACCCCTCATACCATGGAATAGCGCCCATGCCTCGTGTTCTTCTCGGATGTTCAGGATTTTCCAGGGCACGTGTAAGCTCGTCGTTCTCTCTGTTGGGCTCGAACAACCCCGATCGAGCCTCTTCTATTGCAACAATTAGCTTATCTTCGGCTCCGTCCAGACATGCCTTCTTCGAAACTTTGCCTGTCTTTGGGTCCAACTCCCCCCCATGCGCATAGAACCAAGTCCTGCACCTGGGGGGCCAGCTCAATGTTTCTGGAGTGACACCTGCATCCAGCATCTCTTTCTCGGACTTATCCCACTTAGGCATTCCCACTGCATAGCCACCTGCCCCCAGCTTATGGAACTTATCCTTTTTTGCGGCATTGGCCTTGTTTATTCTCGACCGTTCCTTAGATAATTCTGAATCCTTGAATTTCACGAAATCGACCCAATGAGCACTTTGGTTCTCTAGTGTTCCCTCGAATACTGGAGTCTTCCTTCCTCCGTTGACGTACTTGGCCCATTCACGAATCTTGTGGTTCTTGAATGCAACCGCCATCTTCCTAAGAGCAGCGTCCTTGACTTTCTCCACATCTGTATCTGTGAAATGATCTGGTAGGGTGAAATATTCCATGAGCGTTTCCCAAAGCAAATGTTTTTGTCTGTCGTCAACAAAAGTAACTCCTGGACGTGGCTTTGCTGGCTCTCTCCATTCTTGAAGGGAGATCGGGAGTTGGTCCTTCACAAGAACTCCGCACTGACGAATGAACTTGTCCGCAATTTTCTTAGGCGCTAATGGTTCGCCATTAGGTCTGATTGCCTCGATATTGTACTTTACGCCCTCCTTCAACTTTTTGTTCGGGCCTCGTTTCGTCCTGTTGCCTGAAGATTTGCTCGATCCGGATGGCTGAAAGAAGAATGATTGATTCGTTAATATATCTTCAAGTCATTTAAAACATGTGATGATCACCACATGTCTGCTTATATAAATATATATACCTCGCCGGTCTTTGTTGTTTCAAGATCAACATTGTCTTCGTCATGTTCATAGTTCATGACTTCATCAATTCGGTCGCCGCGATCGAATATCATATCACCCTCCCCGGTGTTGTTTAGATATTCGGAGCCGTCATAATCTTCTTCATTCTGATCATCATCTGGCCCGCGAGGATTGCGTATGATATTGAACAGGGCCTCTTCTCCCTCTCTGCCGGTATTGTCCGCCATAGGTTTTGTTTAACTAATCCAAAAGAAATATATTCAAATTACAATGCATGGATGCAATCAATTAATAAGGAAAAACTGAATCAATCATAGTACATAATAAGCATCATCGAATATAATCTCGAATACGTCGTCTCGAATAATAGATATAATCTCGAATACATCGTCTCGAATAATAGATATAATCTCGAATACATCGTCTCGAATAATAGATATAATCTCGAATACGTCGTCTCGAATAATAGATATAATCTCGAATACATCGTCTCGAATAATATATAATCTCGAATACATCGTCTCGAATATTATATATCGAATACATTACTGGCTAGGTAGCTAATAAAGATCGAATACTACAGAAGAATCTAAGACACTCGCGGTTCATGCGGCGCGGGCGGTGGACACCAAAGAGAAGGAACCCTCACAGGATCATAGCTGAAGTGAGATCCCTGAAGAAACTGCCAGGTATTGGAGAACCTGCCACCCTCTAACGCAACCATGTAGCGATGGACGTGCTCATCCTCCTCCCTGACACGGCGACGTACCACCTCCGGCGGGGCCGGCTCCCTCCGAACCGAAACTGACCCACGCGAACGCCACCAAACGAGATCAGGGTCGACGATGGGACCCGGGGCCGTGTTCCTCATCAAGCGGCGCGCCCCTCCAGGCAACACCTCCCAGTGTCAGCCCGACGGAGCCCAGTCCCGAACATGGGTCAGCCGGACGTCGTCGCGGACGGGTCGACGGCGAGGATGCGGGCCGGGCATTGTCGAGAACAAATACTAGCTATATGCCCACAAAAAGTAACATTTTTTAATGATTGGATTTTAATAACTAAAATTTCTAACATTTCTATATAACTAACATTCCTATAACATTCCTAACAATGCTATATAACTAACATTTCTATAACATTTCTAATATTTCTATAACTAAAAAACAGAAGAAAAAAATTATAACATTTCTATATATATAACTAACATTTGTATAACATTTCTAATATTTCTATAACTAAAAAAAGGAAAAATTTCTAACTTTTTTATAACTATTTATATAACTAAAAAACAGAAAATTTTCTAACAATTCTAACTTTTTTATAACTATTTCTATAACTAAAAAACAGAAAAATTTCTAACAATTCTAACATTTCTATAACATTTCTAACAATGCTATATAACTAACTATTTCTATAACTAAAAAAAGAAAAATTTCTAACATTTTTATGACTATTTCTATAACTAAAAAACTAAAAAAATGTATGTGTGTGTGTGTGCTCACCGGCGAGGCGAGAGG
>NC_057797.1:31937565-31962042 GCF_018294505.1 Triticum aestivum | reverse complement strand
GGGCGGCGACGGGAGCGGCGACGAGGCATATGGAGACGGGGGCGGCGGGCGACGGGGTAGAGAAGAAGAAGCAGATGAGAAACTGAAATTTTTGAAGTGTTTAGTTATATAGGATGGACCTTTAGTATCGGTTGGAGCCACCAACCGGTACTAAAGGCCTATTTTGGCCAGGCCAAGCGGCAGGAAGCGCACCCCCTTTAGTATCGGGTGATGGCTCCAACCGGTACTAAAGGCCCCCCTTTTAGTACCGGTTGGTGCCACCACCCGGTACTAAAGGGGGTGCGCTGGCGCAGGTGCGGTGCGGTAAGTTTAGTCCCACCTCGCTAGCCGAGGGGCGTCCGCACTGATTTATAACCCCCCGTGCGGTAGCTCTCTCGAGCTCCTCTTCAAAGCAGGCCTACTGGGCCTACATGTTTTGTGCTGCCCTGTGGGCCTACTGGGCCTTTGCGGGCCTGCATCCTGGCCCAACAATAGGTTGGGTTTCTAGTCATATGCAGGCCGCTCTGGCCCAGTAGGCGGGCTTTATTTTTTATTTTTTTGCTTTACTTATTTTTGAGTTGTTTTTTTGTGTATTTAGAATTTCTTTGTGAATATTTTTGCTTTAGGTACAAAAAATTACAACCTTTCTGTTAGTGCCCGTAGTTTTCAAATTTGAATAGTTTAAATTTTAAATTATTTGAAATTAGTGTGAATCACTAGTTTGTGAATAACTTAACTTTAAAAATCAGTAAAGGCATGAAAGAATTTGTTTGCACATAAAATTTCTTCGCGTTTCAAATGTCAAAACACATAACTACCCTAACTATTACAGAGATTCCCTCCTGGGAGTGAAACACAGAAGAAAGTGATGGTAGTGAAGCCGATCACATCCGAGATCTTTGGGTGTGAAACTTTTTCTTCGCGTGTGTTCCTTTGCGCCGTAACCATGGAAAATCTTCATCATTTAACGGGATGCTCGAGTCAATATTCACTGTGAATGGAGCAATTTCATCAAACTTTTCATCATCTTCTGACATGTCTGTCTTGTCATCCACTCCCACGATGTTTCTCTTCCCAGAAAGAACTATGTGCCGATTTGGCTCATCGTACGATGCATTCTCTTTCTTATCTTTTCTTTTTTTCTTGGCTTGGTAGACATGTCCTTCACATAGAAAACCTGTGCCACATCATTGGCTAGGACGAATGGTTCGTCTGCATACGCAAGATTGTTGAGATCCACTGTTGTCATTCTGTACTGCGGGTCTTCCGTTACCCCGCCTCGTGTCATATTGACCTATTTACACCGAAACAAAGGGACCTTCAAACCACGTCGATAGTCAAGTTCCCATATGTCCTGTATATAACCATAATATGTTTCCTTTACCGTCTTGGTTTCTGCATCAAAGCGGACACCACTGTTTTGGTTGGTGCTCTTCTTATCTTGGGCGATCGTGTAAAATGTATTACCATTTATCTTGTACCCTTTGAAAGTCATTATATTCGAAGATGATAACTGGGACAGCAAGTACAGTTCATCTTCAATAGAGGTATCATGCATGGTACGTGTCTGCAACGGCGAAACTCCTGGTTTGTTCACGTGTAATCCAGTCATCAGACCGCTCCGGGTGTTTGGAGCGTAGCAAATTCTTGTGTTCATCCATATACGGAGCCACCAAGGCGGAATTCTGTAGAACTGTGTAGTGTGCTTCAGTGAGAGAATGTCCGTCCATACATATTATTTGTTCCCCTCCTAGCGTGCCTTTTCCATCCAGTCTGCCCTTATGCCGCGATTCAGGAACACCAATCGGCTTAAGGTCAGGAATAAAGTCAATACAAAACTCAATGACCTCCTCATTTTTATGGCCCTTGGAGATGCTTCCTTCTGGCCTAGCACGGTTATGAACATATTTCTTTAAGACTCCCATGAACCTCTCAAAGGGGAACATATTGTGTAGAAATACAGGACCCAAAACGTTAATCTCTTCGCATAGGTGAACTAGGACGTGCGTCATGATGTTGAAGAAGGATGGTGGGAACACCAACTCGAAACTGACAAGACATTGCACCAAATCATTCTCTAACCTTGGTATGATTTCTGGATCGATTACCTTCTGAGGGATTGCATTGAGAAATGCACATAGCTTCACAATGGCTAATCGAACATTTTCCGGTAGAAGCCCCCTCAATGCAATCGGAAGCAGTTGCGTCATAATCACGTGGCAGTCATAAGACTTTAGGTTCTGGAACTTTTTCTCTGCCATGTTTATTATTCCCTTTATATTCGACGAGAAGCCAGATGGTACCTTAATACTGAGCAGGCATTTAAAGAAGATTTCCTTCTCTTCTTTGGTAAGAGCGTAGCTTGCATGACCCTGATGTATGTCGTCTTTTTCGTGCATACGTTGCTGGTCCTCCCGTGCCTTAGGTGTATTTTTTTCTTCCCATACACGCCCAAGAAGCCAAGCAGGGTCACACAAAGATTCTTCGTCACGTGCATCATGTCGATTGCGGAGTGGACCTCTAGGTCTTTCCAATAGGGCAGGTCCTAAATATAGATTTCTTCTTCCACATGGGTGCGCGTCCGTCAGCGTCATTTGGAACAGGTTGTCCACCAGGACCCTTTCCAAAGACCACCTTCAAATCCTTGACCATATCATGTACATCAGCACCAGTACGGTGGCGAGGCTTCGTCCGGTGATCCGCCTCACCTTTGAAATGCTTGCCTTTCTTTCTTACGGGATGCCTGCTCGGAAGAAATCAACGATGTCTCAGGTACACATTCTTCTTACAATTAGCCAAATATATACTGTCGGTATTGTCCAAACGGTGCGTGCATGCGCGGTATCCCTTGTTTGTCTGTCCTAAAAGGTTACTGAGAGCAGGCCAATCATTGATGGTCACGAACAGCAACGCCTTTAGGTCAAATTCTTCCCTCATGTGCTCATCCCACGCACGTACACCTGTTCCATTCCACAGTTGTAAGAGTTCTTCAACTAATGGCCTTAGGTACACATCAATGTCGTTGCCGGGTTGCTTAGGGCCTTGGATGAGCACTGGCATCATAATAAACTTCCGCTTCATGCACAACCAAGGAGGAAGGTTATACAAACATAGAGTCACAGGCCAGGTGCTATGGTTGCTGCTCTGCTCTCCAAAAGGATTAATGCCATTTGTGCTTAGACCAAATCATACGTTCCTTGCGTCATCTGCAAACTTCTTCCCATACTTTCTTTCGATTTTTCTCCACTACGACCCGTCAGTGGGTACTCTCAACTTTCCGTCTTTCTTACGGTCTTCTCTGTGCCATCGCATCGCCTTGGCATGCTCTTTGTTTTGGAACAAACGTTTCAACCGTGGTATTATATGAGCATACCACATCATCTTGGTAGGAATCTTCTTCCTGGGGCGCTCGCCCTCGACATCACCAGGGTCATCGCGGCTGATCTTATAGCGCAATGCACCGCATACCGGGCAAGCGTTCAAATCCTCGTACTCACCGCGGTAGAGGATGCAATCATTAGGGCATGCATGTATCTTCTGCACCTCTAACCCTAGAGGGCAGACAGCCTTTTTTGCTTCGTACGTACTCTCGGGCAATTCGTTGTCCTTTGGAAGCATATCCTTTATCATTACCAGCAACTTTCCAAATATCTTATCAGATACACCATTCTCTACCTTCCATTGCAGCAATTCCAGTGTGGTGCCCGGCTTTTTCTTGTCACCTACGCAATTCGGGTACAATAATTTTTTGTGATCCTCTAACATGCGATGCAACTTCTTCTTCTCCAAATCACTTGCGCAGTTTCTCTTTGCATCGGCAATGACCCGACCTAGATCATCAACGGGCTCATCTGATGCCTCTTCTTCAGCTTCTTCCCGCATTGCCGGCTCAGCTTCTTCCCGCATTACCGGCTCAGCTTTTTCCCTCATTATTGTATCATCGTATTCAGGGAACCCATGGCCAGGATAGCTGTCGTCGTCCTCTTCTTCTTCATTGTCTTCCATCATAACCCCTCTTTCTACATGCTTGGTCCAAACATTATAGTGGGGCATGAAACCGGACTCAAACAGGTGGACGTGAATGGTTCTTGACGTAGAGTAATTGTGACCATTCTTACAGCCAGCACATGGACAAGGCATAAAACCATCCGCTCGCTTGTTTGCCTCAGCCGCAAGCAGAAAAGTACGCACGCCATTAATGAACTCGGGAGAGCATCGGTCATCGTACATCCATTGTCGGCTCATCTTCAATACACAGCACCGAAAACATCAAATTAATACAATACATAAAGTTCATATATAAAGATCATACAACACTTAAATGCAACAAACAAATAACTCTCTAGCTAAAGAATTTAAATGCAACAACAAATGCGATCAAGATCGCAACTAAGGTAACAATTGATCCAACAGCATAACGATACCAAGCCTCACTATGAATGGCATATTTTCTAATCTTTCTAATCTTCAAGCGCATTTTCTCCATCTTAATCTTGTGATCATCGACGACATCGGCAACATGCAACTCCAATTCCATCTTCTCCCCCTCAATTCTTTTCAATTTTTCCTTCAAATCTTCATTTTCTCTTTCAACTAAATTTAACCTCTCGACAATAGGGTCGGTTGGAATTTCCGGTTCAACTACCTCCTACATACAAATATCTATGTCAACTTGATGGGCATAATTTGTCATAAACACGAAATGCAATGAATAGTTTTAAAAGAGAATATACCACATCCGAATCATAACCCGGACGAGGGTCGACGGGGACGGATATCAAAACCATGGCACTCTATATAACAAACAACGTATGGGTAAGATAATTATACGAGTAACTATATATCCAAATCACACAAACATCAATTTTTTATATAAAACTTCATGAACAAGAGGCTCACCACAAGGTGGTGCCGGCAACGGGACGTTGCGAGCGATCGACGATGGTTACGACGGAGATTTAGAAGGTACTAAGTAAACCACACCTACATATGCAAACTAAGTGTTATTTTTTACCTCAAATTGCATATAAATCAAATACTAGCACATATATATAATTCCTTCCAAATTACTAAACTCAAAAATCAATCACTATATAAAGCATTGCACGACCTAATCTAGCAATGAGAGATGAAAGGAAAAGGTTGCTAACCTTTGTGATCATTTGAATGGATGAGGGCCTTCAAATCTTGACAAATTTTGGGCAAAATGTGTGATGAGCTTGAGAGGAAGAGGGAAAAGAACAGAGAGGAGAGGGGAAAGGGGAAGAACAGAGCGAGCTCGGGTGGATGAAGGGTCTATGTAGGACGACCTTTAGTACCGGTTCGTGATACGACCCGGTACTAAAGGTGCTGGAGGGGCCCCGGACTGACAATATTCTGCCACCACTCACTTTAGTACCGGTTCATAAAGGTCCGCCACGAACCGGTACTAATGAGAGCGGCCCGGCTAGCGGTTGGAACCGGCACTAATGTACACATTAGTGCCGGCTCAAATTCAAACCGGCACTAATGTGCTTCACGTTTGACCCTTTTTCTACTAGTGCGCTAAGCCATGCAGTTAGGTCTTCTCCTCCAGTAAGCCATGCAAAAGCTGCCACATAAGTGCGTCATGCATTGAACTTATAAACTATAATTATTTTTACATTAGTCTATGCATGTAACGCTACCACATCATATATTCATGTTAGTCATCCTTCACATTATGGTTTGAAATGACATTTCTAACTATAATGAAAAAATATTCTATTTTTAGACACTTTCTTTTATTTATTTTCAAGCTTATACTTTTTTATGAGATTTAGTTATTTTTGTAAACTACTTATGCATTCTTTTTAACAAAGTTACCACAACAACGCGCCGGGAGAGAGTCATCCTCGCTACTCTATTTTAGAGTTACATATTGAATCCAAGCCATCTTCTGTTGCAAAACATTTCTTATTTTTATTTTCTTACTCTTTTTCTCCTTACCATGTGTCGTCTCTTTCAAATTATTTATTACAGTACCATCCCGCTACAACGCGCGGGATATTGTCTAGTTAATTAAGTTTTGACTACTTTTTTGGATGCTTCGGGGTCCGAGATTAGGTAAGCTATGGGCAACACTGTGGAGAAGAAACGGATCCACTGACAGGTTGTTTGTTCACTTTTGCTTTTGAGCATCCATATCACCGGAGAATAACCGCTAACTTTTTGTTAGCAAAACTCCTTCACTAACCATTAAGGGCATTTCTAACCGATCCCCTATACGTTACCGGAGTAAAACTCCTAGTGGAGTATATATACTCTACCAAAATTTCACCGTACCTAGCCGATCCCCTAATGTTAGCGGAGTAAAACTAAATTTGCACAGATTCAATCAAATTTGAACTGAAAGATGATGCATTTAAACATAAGTCCAACACATAAAGTTCTCGCAACCGAACATTAAACATAAAGTAAAACTGAAACTAAACTTAAACTAGTTTTGGCCGAAATGGAGTTCGAGCCAATCCTTCCGGGTGAGGCCGCCCTCGGTCAGAGCCAGGTCCAGGCTGGTGCCGTCGTCGTGGGGGAAGACGCTCCGCCACTCCTCGACGTCGATCTTGTCGTCGCCGCCCACCACGCCGCCCGCGTTGTCGCCCGCATTGCCATCGTCGTTGCCACCCTCGTCGCCGGAGATAACGATAACTTCACCATCATTGACGGCGAAGATCGCCCGCTCCGCCTCCACTAGCTCCGAGTACTGCCAGCGGAGCTCGTCCATGTAGGCCTCGTCAGCGGCCTCGGCCAAGTTGCGCCCCCTCGCCTCCCAGTCCTCCCTCACCATCCAAGCGGACACCACCCCCAGCTCCGGCGGGACGAGGTCGATCAACCGTGTGCCCATGGGAAAAGTGAGCATTATGTCGGGGCCGTCGAACCGGACCTGCCACCGATCGTATTCTATGGCCACAAGCTCGGCGATGTGGAAGGAGCCGACCCACATCCACTTGTGGGTCCTGCGGTCGGTGACTTCGGTCACCCACGCCCCCCATGACCACTGTCGAATGCCCAAGTAGGTCCTCCTCAGCGGCTGTGGCCGAAGGAGGTCTGGGAAGTCCTCAAACCGCGTGGGGGCGCGGCGGCAGGTGGATCGGCCGAGCGGCGGCGTCTCAAGGAAGCGGTCGTGAACAACGACCTGTGGACGTGGCGGCGTGGATCCGCGTTGCGGATCGGCAGAGGGGACAGGCGGCCACTGCGTCCGGCCATCAGGAGGAGGGAGGGCAGCGGATCAGGGCGGGGGTCGCGTCGGCGACATGGCGGGGGGTGGGGGGAAGTGGAGGCGGGGGAGAGAAAGAGAGAGTGGGGAAATTTACTTGGCCACCGCAAGCCGGAGTAAATATAAGGAGAGGATTGAGGATGGAGTAAAAAATTTACTTCACTAACCGTTATAAGGGATCGGCTAGGCACGGTTTAGAGGAGAAAAAAAGGCAAATATACTCCCTTATGGCGAGATAAGGCATCAGTTAGAAATGCCCTAACAGAAGCACTTCTGGTGTATGATTGGTTGTTTCTAACAACAGACACCATCTATTTGTTTTCACCATCGTTATTTGTCTAGTCTTTCAGGCGATATGGCCGGCAAAGATATATTTAGCTACACGGTCATAAAGAAGAAGATATATTTAGCTAGAGTTGTTGGGTTTACATGCATCTGATCTGAGGTTGGATGGCTTAAAATGATATAATTTATTTTCTCTTATTTACGTGTAATCTTCAAGGTCATGGCTGACCGAACACCTTGGCAGTCTGGTGCCATCAAGTGAAAAATCAGTCATAACACGCAACCTTCTGGAAAAGTATATTCAATAAATAATCTATAATTTGAAGCACCAAAATGTTTTAAAGAGAATATACTTCTCGGTTCAAAACATACATAGCTTTCTACAGGTGCAACTCCAGGAGGGTTTTACCATCTTAATTTTGAGAAGTATTCCAAGCAACATTTAATGACCTTCTAAATTCCTTACAAGCTAGAACATCTTCCAAATAATTTGATTGCCTCTGTATGCGCACGGGTGTTGGATTGACCTAACAAGGCATTAGACCCTGCAAATAGCATAGAAATTGGCATTTGACCCAGATGTGTGCCCGTCGTGCATCCGTCGATCCACCTAGCACCCTCCACCCCCGTCCGCCTTCCTCGTTGCTGATTCGTCATGGTCGTAGCGTTGTTGTTTTTTTTTTGTGGGCGGCGCAGCCCTGGCCACCGCAACCTGTGTGCAGTAAATATTGAAGGAACACCAGTAACTTCCCCTCTCCCTTCGCTGTCTTTTGTTGGGCCAAAAAAGTGTGAAAGTGCATCTCCATCTTATTCTCGATACCATAACATTTCTTCACTTTCCGAATTAGTACCACTAAAACTCCATAGGATCAATGAAACTTTTAAATAGTCGCACTCATAAACCCGGGTATCATGAAGCCAACTAACATAGAAAATATGGACAATTTGAATCGCTTGTATGATTACTGGTACATTGAGTGCACTGTAAACATCATCCAAACAAGTCCAGAGGGCTGTTGGTTTTTGTTAAAGAAAAAACTTCCTCTGTATAAAACCGAGAGTGAGTATGAATTTATGGATGTTTTAATTGGACAAATGCATATCTAATAAATTTCTAAAAGCTATGGAAGGACCTGAAGATGACTTTCGGCTTCAGTCAAAACTTGTTACGTTCATTGACAATGCAATAGTTGTTCAATGATTAGAGCTAGCCAGTAACCATACACCTCTTGACCATTAGTGTTCTTCCATTCACCACTCGCCATGGCCGCCAATCCCTCCAACTTCAAGATCACTCGTTATTTTGGTCCACCATATGCAGAGAACGCCAAGCTTGACTTCAACCACCTTTACTTGCACCAGATCTTTTCCGGGCCAAACCCAAACCAAGAGCAAATAGTTGCTGGAAATCCCACGACTCGGTTTGGTAAGACAGAGGTTAACAACTGGCCAATATATGATGGTGTTGGGCCAAATGCAAAGCTCGTTGCCCGGGCGCAAGGCACGCATGTGAATGTCAGCGGCTGGTACACCTCATTCACGATGGTCTTCGTGGTTGAAAGGTTTGTAAGTTGGCCCATATTTATTATTTGATGTGCATATGGTACATTTTCTGATATTGGATGTCGTATTTTATTAGTCTAGTTACTCTTTTTTGTGCGAGGAATGAAGTTTATAGTCCATGGGTATTGTTGGTTGTTGCTTAATTACACGCTATGAGTAGAGCCTCACTCGTTTGTTTTGTGTTAGGTTGCTCTCGAACATGATATATCTGTGTGTCTGCGCTATTACACAGGTTTAAGGGCTCCACGCTTCAAATAACGGGAACAACAATTGAAAAAGATAGTGAATGGGCCATTGTTGGCCGGACAGGTGAGTTTGTAATGGCTCGTGGTGTCATAGCGAGAAAAGTGCAATCAATACAAGATGGAGAAAGGCACGAACTAACTATCGACGCGATCTGCCGCATGAAGGTGAGGAGATATGATTGTCCTTCATTTTGGTTATCTACATTTTGTATCCATGCAAGTATGACTATGACTGTGTGCATCGTATTCGTATGCAGAGGACGAGATCATCCCCTTTTGAAATAAAAAATGCAAGTATGATTAGATAACATCAATCTCTTGTTCGTGTTTTCAGAACCAGCCCATTCATACAACGCTTGGACCATGGGGTACCCAAGGGACAAACAAACATGACATTCAGGATAAACCTGCACGTCTATATAGTGTGGAAATTCGGTATGGCAGTCTCATTGATGCGATCTCATTTTCCTACATTGACCAATCTGGGCAGTTTCGCACAGCAGGTCGTTGGGGTGGAGGCGGTGGGAAAGAAACTAAGGTTGGTATTCTTTGATTCATTTGTTTTCTCATGAATGTTTAATAACAAAGTTTTGACGCTATTTTACCAACATTCTGAAGCCGCTTGATAGGATTTTTCTTTCTTTCTTTTTATTCATGTGATGTGTGTTGCAGATCCAACTAGGTCCCGGTGAGGTTGTGAAGGAAGTATCCGGGACGGTGGATGGCGGTTTCGTATCCTCACTTAAGCTGGTCACCGACATCAGAACATATGGACCTTTTGGAGAAAAACGTGGCACCTCTTTCAGTGCACCCGTGCCCCTGAATGGCCACGTTGTGGGATTCTTCGGGAGTTCAGGCGCAAAACGTGACTTAGTGAATTCCATTGGTGTTTACACGGTCTCTTAAATCATTCTTGAGCAGATGATTACATGCATCATTGTAATACAGATACAAGGATAATCATCTTTCTTCCCGAAAAAGAAAAAGAATGACGCTGGCGCGTCTGCAACCTCGCACGGAAGCTCACCTTTTTCCTCTATCTCTTCATCAATCAATGCATAGGGCTATCTTTATTTATTACTCAATATAGGTCTAGAAAAATATACATCAAGCCATCCGAAGCCACCACTCACACCTACAAAACTCGATAATGTGGAGTGCTTTCATTTTTCATATCTAAAACCGGACCCGACGCAGATCCATCCACATAACGTATCGGAACCCACAGCCGGTGCAGCAGACCTAAAGCGTACTCCACATGCACACGGTTTTAGACGTCGCCATCATCATCGAACCGCTGACCCATCTTCAGAAGAGAGATCTGCATCATCCTTGCCAGTCCGTCCATCCGTCGACGCCACCACGGCGCCACTGCCCCGCGCTCGTCCGTCCAGACGTGAAGATCTGTCATACGAGGGGGAGGGAGGGAGCGATCTGATCTCTCGTCCCCTCTATCTTGTTGGGAGAAGAGCTCTTTTACTGTACCTTGTCATCAATATGGGCCGTCTGTTCTAGAAATCCAAGGCGTGACGAGCTCTTCTTCAGCGGCAGCTAAGGAAATTAGATGCGGTGCGTATTTCAGAAGCAAACCAATCGACGGGCTCTATAGATCAACCAAAACACAGCATCTCCACCGACAGGGGCGAAGCTAGCAATCTGGCATGGTTTGCCCAACGCCATACCTAAACTGCCGTGAAAATACACACTCCCTCCATTCAGAAATGCTTGTCATCAAAATAAATAAAATGGAATGTATCTATACGTATTTTAGTTTTAGATACATCCCTTTTTATCCATTTTGATGACAAGTATTTTCGGACGGAGGGAGTATATTTCTGAATTTGCAATCCAATATCTAAGAAGTAAATATGGAGAGACCACCATTATTGGGATGAAGGTTTTAGAAAACCACAACTCTTGCAAAGTTTCCCACTTTACCATAATTTGGGCACAGGTTTTCAGGTCTTCAATTTGACTAATAAAAAATGTATAATACGACCACAAAATTATATAGTTAGAAACTTCATTTGACGATGAATCTGAAGATAAACTTTTTGTCAAAGGAGTATAATATATACTCCCTTCGTCCCATATTAGCAGTTGCTCAAACGGACGAAGGGAGTACATGTTTCCTTAGTCAAAGTTACGGCGTTGCGCTAGGCTTTCCGTAACATATGGCAATACTAGCAATCTGGGAGCTCAACGCCAGATTGAACGTCACTGGACCACAAAGAGTCGGACTGAAACCTTTGCTACCGTTTTCCTTAATAAAAAGCTAAAGTTTCCATAACAGAGAAATGCGTCCGACAATCACATGGCCAACTGACAGTGAAATTTGTATCGCAAGTCACTAAGATTACAGTCACCAGGGACATGTCCAGGAAGGAGCAACGCAAGAAGCTCAACAGCTACTACTTAGAAAGAAATTAACCAACATGGCCATTTACAATGCGCTTCCAAGTGCTAATCATATGTACGCGGCAAGGTGGTTATAATTTACTCAGAAAGATCAAACTGGCCAGCATTTAATCCTATCGTACACATGTCATGTTTACATGCCTGAGTGCCTAGGTCACCGGAGTTAAGCAAGACTCAACAAGCAGCTCCAGAATCGCCATGCACCGCTAGCTTTTCCAACTGTATCATGGTGTTAGATCCAACATGATCGCCCAAAACTTTAATTCACAGGAAACTCGTGCCTAGCGAAATATCAGCAAAGTT
Organism: Triticum aestivum; assembly: GCF_018294505.1. Lineage (NCBI taxonomy): Eukaryota > Viridiplantae > Streptophyta > Magnoliopsida > Poales > Poaceae > Triticum > Triticum aestivum. The sequence continues at coordinate 31,950,015 of NC_057797.1, read as the reverse complement.
GGAAAGGATCTGCGCACGGGTAGTCCCAATCTGCTGTGCGATGTCAAGCTGCTCTTCCAACGATAGCATCTCATAGCTACAAATGTAGAGGGTAAAATGTGGATTAGAGAGGCATGAGAAAAAAAGCAATACGACTAAAAAGAACAACAAATGTTCTACAGCAGAGGCTTTAACAGGCTAGACCAGTGAGAACTGGCCAGCTTGCAGAGGGTGTATGGCAATCAGTCAGACGTGATATTTGGAGTGTCTGGTTCTCAGAGCTGACCTTTTTTTTTTTTACCAATCGTACTGATCTTTTACAATCTAATTACTCTTAATGTTTGCAGCTAGAAATTTCAACTTGCTGTTCCCTATCTAGTCCTATCTAGTATCTACCACCACTACCCTTCTACCGGCAATAGCAGCATCCAGACACCAAAGATCAATACATCTCAGATCTTGGCTTGAATGGAATACTTGTACTCCTTCCGTCCAAAATAAGTGTCGCTGATTTAATTAGTACAGCGACACTTATTTGGGGATGGAGGGAGGATTTCTTTACATGAAGAGACAATGCAAAATATTTGGAGAGTGTAACAAGATGTGCAGAGAGCATAAGGGCCGCATAAGAAGTGGTAAAATAATATAAGCTGATGCGTGGAAGCTTCACTTACTGTGCAAGAAGCTCAAAGTCAATGACGTTATCTGGTCCAGGATGATGTGCCTTCCCGTTGGATTTAAACTGCCTGAATGATCTTGGGTTCAGGCCACACACGTGGGGGACGGCATCTACAAGCTTCCTCTGTAAGCTCTGAAGCCGGCGGAATGTCAACTCATCAATAGGCGCAATGCATCCAATACCACCATCCAAAGTACCAAAAAGAAGGGCAAAACGATTCGTCTTCTCAGATGCCAATCCTGGAGAGGGAAGCATCTGCAGCCTCATAAACTTGGTCAGATGGGCTCCAACATGAAACTCTGCTCTGGAAAGGAGCTTCTGCCCCTTCCAGCTCTCCACCATTTTGGGAGCATAGTAGAAGATCTGCATGATGGTATTTGTTAGAGTGCAGTAAATAATCAGGTGGACAGGGGGGCACTTCCATGTTGCACTATATCCAACTAACTCAGGTGTTCAACAGGAAGCATATGCTGTACAAGTCAATCAAGTAGTATCCCCAATTATATTTGCCAACAAAGCAGACAAGCTCATGCTGCTCAGCAATATGTCGAATATCTTTAAATGGTAGTAGATCAACTAACCATTGGCAGAATAGGTGGGCCAAACTGGACTACTGCAAAGTACCCAACCATAACATATTACCATGAGAGCGACTTTAAATGACATTTAACAGTAGTAATATAATTATTTCCTTGATTCCGATTACCAGATGATTTTCTGACATCAAGTACTAGTTCAAAGAGAGGACATCTACAGTTATCACTTAACATGTTCATGTTTAAACACTGGTAATGAATGGCCCTACCAAAAATAATATCGCAGGAACCAGTCCGGTAGTAAGTGATAGTTTGATGCTTCAATGATTTTTTGATTCAGTATCATCAAGAACTCATCTTGAAGTAAATAACTAGCAAATGGATCAAATAGTACAGAATGAACACTGAAACAAACCAGTAACATAAAAGATCATAAGAAAGAATGACCTGCAAATTTTTATCAGAGTCAGAAACTGCAAGGTTCAGTGTGCTTCCATCAATTAAGAACTCAGTTGCAAAGCAATCTAGAGATCCAAAATCTTTTGCAAGCAGAGTCAATTGAGAACCTTGCTCCTTCCAGCTAAGAAAATATACGCTTTTATGGATATCGCCAAACAAAACGAAATTTTTGACCTGGAAATTTAAAGAATATCACAGAACTGCACAATTGCTGCATCTCGTATGCAGAATCACAATATAAACATGTTATTAAATCATGCAACAGCCTACCTTAAGATACAAGAAAAAATGTATAACATCATAATGAATATGAAATCAAACCAGTTGGGCAATACATAGTATTCAAATCTGAAATGGATAACAATTATATTATGTAAAGACTGCAAATTGCTGGACCATATAATTTGCCAAGAAACAAATATTAGGAACCACAGCATTGACAGAGGCCACAGGTGGTGAAGTCAACATGGGACCCATAAGAGCAGAGAGAACGCAAGCAGTTGTTAGCCGATGGCAAAAGGCTGCTGGGAGGACAAGGAGATTAGTTCATCACAGAGCATGCATCTGCTCGCAGAGCTGAGAGCGACTAGTTGGAATGACTCGTTAAGGTGCAATTCAGAGCATCTGCCAAGCAGAGAAGCTCCAAAGCACAAGTCCAACTAGCTCAAACAGCAGGCCTAAATCATAACATGCCCTGTGAGAAGCAGAGATGGCAGCAAGAAGAGCGACAGCGGTGCACGCATCCATTGCTGGGAGGGGCGACAGTGTGAGCAGCAGACAAGCTGCACGGATGAGGAAGTGGGTGTATAATACTGGGTTTGAAGTTTAAACTTCACATGGATGTAAAACATGTCCTCCTGTACTCGTGCATTTTGCTTTCTATAATAAAATTCTACAAATGAACTCCATGGAATTTGCAAATTTCAAAAAATGTCAATTTGCATAGGAAATAGCCCCACAGCAGACAGTCTCTGAGATGGGAAATACTACGGAGGTAAGACAATGGAAAACTTTGAGAATCTGACTGGATTCCAACAAGCCCATTCATTAAGCATGGCATTTCAGCTTACTCTTTCAAAGCCAGAATAGATCTAGCTGAAGCAGAAAAGATTAATGGACGAGCTCAGTATTTATTTCCCCTTACTAAGTTGTCCTCAAAACACATGAAAGAGTTGGAAACACAAGATTTTTCTATTTGTATGAGGGACTGAGGAAGGTTGATTATATGGATAAGCATTATATGTGGGCACTGGAGAAAATGATGCCTAGAAAAAGCAAAACTATACGTAAGCACCTATTAAGTGCTAAATCCTGTAAATGGAACCAATCGTTGTGCAATACTCACAATGTTCAAGCTCACAACATGCAAAGGAGCATCATAGAATGCAACAGCGGTCAATTCAGAACCAGTCCATTTGCTCAATGTGATCTTTGGACCAGCAGCTATCAGCAGATGACCTTGAAGTGACGCAACAGCTGATACAGCGCCTTTACTCTCTTTTGAGTAGACTTCTGTTACCTGGAATTAATCTTTACATGTTAACAAATTAATATAGTACTCCCTCCGATCCAAATAATTGACAATGGCTTAGTACAATTTTGTACTCCCTCTATCCCATAATATAAGAACGTTTTTGACACTATGAAGTTGAAAACATGCAATAGCAACAGAGTTCCCTTACAGTACCAGATTTTGGGAATTTTCACTTTTAGTGAAAGAGAACAGAAGCACCCGTCCTCTGGCAGCTACGTCCTCCCCTTGAACATAAGCAGTCCCAATGGCCATCAGGGTTTCATTTTCCTTGGTGGTTGTGTTCTGAAGTGGAAATGCAGAACCTTTTTGTGAATAGAAAATACATATGAACATTTGGTCACTGAAGTTTGTGATCAGATAGATTTTAAGGCCAAATATAGAAGCTGGCAAATATAAACGTAGAAGCTGAGTCTAATTTTGTCATAACTAAAGACTGATATCTGAACTAGAGCAAGTCGAAACAGCTTTTAATTTGTTTTAAGTATGGAAGGACAAAAGAAATACATACATGCAATGTAACAATGCGCACAGTCAGAGCATTTTCAAATGATTGCATCGGAATAGTGGACCTTGTCTCCCAACGTCCACTAGGTTTCTCCAACTCTAATACGCGAACTTCAAATTCCTCAACAGTATACGTTTTTTGCAGGTCATCAGCACTTGTAGCATCATTATCCATGTGATGAACCAAATCTTGATCAGCCATAATTGACAGAACTTGATTCAGGGGGCGAACAACCTGCAGAAATATAAAATGAGCAATTGAACTAGATAAGTAAGCACAGTTTATTATGTGATGGTACCAGACAATCATAATCGAAGATGGCAGTAACGGAACAGTGTTACAAATTATCATTGGGAACAGCGGATACAGACTACCACTTACAGGAACAGACACGATAAGTGGATACAGAGACTGCTCGGCATAATATGTAACCTGATGAGGGGTACCATGCAAAGGGATCTGCAAAGATGCAATTGTATGAAAAGGCTGCAACAAAATCAGATACAACTTACGCATACCTAAACAAATTTTACCTTTTGGACAGGCCAGTAGTTGTCATAGTTATATGCTTCAGGCAGTTGACATATCTTCAGAAAACCCTGTTAAAACATGAAAAATCACCAATCTTAAAATGTCCTATTTCTTAAAGTATATGGGAGAGATACAAATATTCAAACAACTCCTTACCTGTGATGTAACATATATAAGCCCATGACAACAGTTTACATTGTGGAGAACAGTAAAGGCTTCAATGGGACCATCACATAACTGCAAAATGGGACAGCTTAGATAGGACCACACCGATGACTAGAAGCAAATATAGTTATAGTTGAAGCTGCATATAAATGCAGATTTCCAGTTGCATAGTATACCATACAGATAACAAAACAAGATTTGAGAAACACCACATCAATTTAGATCATTTTGGTACTTCAGAATCAACTTAAGCCTGAAGAGTTGTGGACATATCTCATCATGCAGATAATAAAAAGGAGGTTCCCGCAAGTGAACGGCGTCGTTCGCTCTGGGATGCTCCTGGGAACGAACGACGCAGTGCGCCCTGCTCATCAAGGCCCCACACTGTTAGCCTATTTACTCACAGAGAGTTCGTGCCAGAAACCATTCCCAGAGAACATTCGCTCATTACCATTTCCGGAAGAAAAAAAATGTGGCATATATGACCATTTAAATCTATGCAGAAACAAAAGAAATGTTTAACCATTCCGATGTCAGCTAAGGTGGCATTGTGGTGGTTTTTCAAAACAGCCTGTTTATTTCTCAATCCAAATTTAAAGTTAGTTGAAGGACTCTTTCAATCAGATGTAAAAGCAAAATCTTGCTGCAATCAGTAAAAAAACAAAGATAACTAGATTCCACGTCCGAGCACAGCACATTAAGCAACAGCAAATTGAGCCTAACTAGGGAACTATGCATTGTCTAAAAGTGTTGACTCGTGACATTAGCAGCATTCAGAGAGCTAGAGGCATGCAGGTGAGATTGCTTTAGTTGATTTATACTCCATCAAATTTGGAAATTACTATACATTTCAACATGCAAAGAAATTAAATAGTGTGAAATACGTGTAAACAAGCATTCGATCGTAGATTGAAACAAGAAACGGGGTCAAATATGTTGAAGTATATTAGGATTGCCCAACCTTCTCCATCGGTTCAAACTTTTGCTTCTACTGGTTGGTACATGAAAGTTAATATGATATTAGAGCCAAGAGATCTTGGTTTCAAGCCTCGGCTTTCGCAATTAAATAAAGAAGTTCATTGCCCTCTTTCTGTCCATGTTTAGGCCTTATCGAGCCACACGTGAGAGGGGGTGTTGGAAGTATATGAAACTTAATAAACACTGCAAGACAACAAAAACCTCAGCACAACAACGACATACCTGTGGATGCACCCGAAATCGTTGTCGACAAACCATAACCCAGACTGGCCTCGTGCCACTAAGAAACAATCCCTCATAACCTCCAACATTGTTAAAAATTGTGATTCTCGGTCGTGCAAGACTTGATATGTCTTCTCGTAATGTAATGTCAACAGAAATTCGGTGAAATCTCAAATTTTTTAGTCTCGAATCACTGGCACTGGCAAGATCCACAGAACCAGCAGGTGAAAATGAATTGTCTTTCACATTACTCTCCGAGTCTTCATAGCAAAAAGCATGGTAGCACAAAAATGTCCCATCGTTCAATAAACCAAAAAGGAATGGGCGACTGAACTGGCCAGACCATCTATGCATTGCAAGCTCAACTACCTGAATACTATCCGCTGCTTCTTTCTTTAGAGAAATTTTAGTGTCATCATGTCTTCTTTTTGAATCAACCAAAAGAGCCTCACCAGAAAAGAAACTTTCCAGAGAGAAAACACATCTGAAACTAGGCACTTCAAAAATTTCTAGTTTACCACTTTCATAACAAATGATGCAGTATATATCAGACTGCTCCTGAGATGAACTACCACTGCCATCAATCGGTTCTACAATACCACTAGATAGCCATGCATCACTACGTGTCTTTCTCAGCCATGGTTCAGGACCTCTGTCACGATAAAGTGTACACGCAGATATTTTTTCGCTTGAGCTTGTAAAACTACTGGGAACACTGATAGAAAGAGCACAAGTAGAATGATCTGCATCAGAAAATGAAACATCATGTATTTAAGCTGGATCTTTCCCTTTTACATGATCTCTTTATCTATGAACAAATCTTCACAAAATATACGTCTATTTTGTCTGAGAACTGAGATCACCCTTCATTCCATCCAAACCTCGCCTAAATTCACAAGGTAGCACTGAACTAAGGATTTGAGCTAGATCTTTCCCTTCTACAAACATGTCATGATTGAATACGCAGCTTTATACATATATATTTATCTAATGAGAGAGCACCAGCTTGCTAACTTCTATCTTCAGCTGTAAGGAAACCTTCGCATGTTAAAGTGCACTAAGCTATACAGAAGCTAGATAAGTATTTTGCACCACTCACCTTTCAATTGCCTATTCAGTCGCTACTATGATCTATATATAACAATTGTTCTGGAACAAGTTCTCTCACACTACTGACAAATTTGGCCTCTTTTACTATTTGGTTAACTTAAACTTCAAAGCTTGACTGAATTTTATATATAAGGCCACAGCAAGAAAGCATAACTGAAAAATGATGGACTAGTGGATATACTATACCTCCTACAAGAAGTTGAATAGTTCCATCAACCATCTTCAAAAGAACGTATGGATCTGCAACGGAAGCAGATGCCACTCCAAGAGGCTCAGAACTTGAAGATGAAGATTCTGAAGAATGCGCAGTAAAGTTTAGCTCTTGTGTCATGAAAGAACCATCAAGCACACGAGCACCCATGGCGTATACCTGTATGACACGCCGCCTGCAAAGATTCAAACAAAACCAGAATGATAAAGGCTACTAATTATTAATGTCAAACTGTCACGAACATAACTCAATATTAAATTATAAAAAACTTCATTTATGATTCTAGAAAGATGTAAAATACTACAATCTAAGATCATCTCCAGCTGATCCCCTATCCTATTATTCCAAAATGTATGCCTTACCCCAGAAAGACTAACCAAAACTTTATACCATTTCAAACCTAAGTTTATATTATATGTTGGTGATGCTCTAGTTCCCTAAGTGTGGGAACATTAAATAACATGCTTAAGTTTTTGGACAGCACATGTGCATTAATCTCACAAGGCTGGGTTGTCACACAAAAACTGTGCTACACCTACACAATGACTGAAGATGTGAAACGTATAAATTAAGATAAATAATATTAACTTCACAATTTACAATTTTACTCCCTCCATCCCGAAATTCATGTCGCAGCGGCGTTTTTCCAAAAAAGTCCTTGTTTATCCGACCGAACCCGCGGTCCAGTCGTCTTCTCCACTGCTCAGCTCCACCACATAGTTCCCCCACGACGCCGGCGACGCCGCGCAGCTCCAGCACACCGCGCCGCCGCGCAGCTCCACCGCTACCCCGCGCGACTCCACTGCTCCCTAGCGCAGCTCCACCGCTCCCCTTCCCCGCGCCCCTAAATTTCCAAGCTTTCCCCCCATCGCCTTTCGCAAATCCGGCACTTGCTGCCATCGATTCGCCGCCCCCACAACAAATCCTGGCCACCGTCGACAGGGGAGAGCAGGCGGAGAAAAAGGTCACCGGCGCCTGCCTGGAGGAACCAGACGAGTGGTAGCGGGTGGTGGCGATGCACGATACGGTCAGGGTCAACCGCAACAAGCTGATGCGGGTCGCCGGCGAGGCGGCCGTGGCGGAGTTCTCCGGCGTCGCGTATGCCAGAGCGTCGTCGAAGCCGTCCAACGCATCCGCCACCTCGTGTCGTGGAGCGTCGTCGACGAGGCCGGGGCTGGCGCGGGCGGCCACAACTACAAGGGCGCCTCCGTGTGTGCCGTGCTGGCCCACCTGGCCGGCGGGAACAGCTGCCACCTCTCTGATCTGTACGACCCCATCGTCGACCTCCGGGTTGTACGATCCCTCTGCCTCTGTTGGTGTTGTGCAATTCCATCTGCTGCTGCTGCTAGTGTGTGTCTGTCTAATTATTTCCACTCATGGATTATCATGTGTGAATATGATAATCATGTCTATCTAATTTTCTCCATTCATGGATTATCATGCTGGTGCTGGTGTGTGTGTGTGAGAGAGATTTTGACCTGAATTTATCATGTGTGAATAAAATTTATCATGTGTGAAGTTTCTTTCTTTCTGCATGAATGAATGGATACTGGTGTGCCTATGTGTAAACGAATGGATACTGCTTGAGTTGGAAAATCAGTGTAAATCTACTGTAAAAATTCAGTACTCCTACGCTAAGAGAGAGATTGAAATTGAGTACTCCTAGGCCAAGACAGAGATTATGTTAAAAATTCAGTTAAGCAGGCATGGTACTCTTATTTTGGAGTAAAAATTCAATTTAAAAGTCAGTTAAAAGTCCAGTTTTAGAGCTTGGCTCCTGATCTGACTATAAAGTGTACTGCAAGCTTATTGCTAGCAAGTTCAAAATTAAGTAAACACATGATTCAGTGCACACTTGAATACACATGATCTGCTTGTGCTTGTGACTGACTTGGACACATGATTCAGACACACATGTATTCAGACACACATAGCATGTCTGAAACCCCTAGGAAATCATTTGCATATTGTCAACCGAGTAATAGCTGCATCTTCCAGGATAGTAGTGTGGGCCTCCTAATTGGTTGTAAACCAAAGCACTTTGACATTTTCAATCATGAGTAAATCAGAAACTAGTCTCAGCTTTATACCCAAGCTTTATATGTACTCCACTTTATACCCAAGCTTTCATTAAGTAATTTATGTTTGCTTATTTTTGTTTTTTCTCTCTGCAGCAAATACTTTGGCATGGTACAGTTTGACCAGCCACAGGACCTGATCAGTTAACCTACTCCTTTTAGTCTGCATCAAGGTACAGATCTTTTAACTGAATTTTAACAGTCTGGTGATGTTTTCACTAAACAAAGCCATTTTACAGAAGTTGCTGACAAAATATTTATATGTACACCATGGTACCATAACAAGGATATACGCACAAAATATTTATATGTACACCATGGAATCAATGGGCTGCAAGTATATGTATATGTGCTCTAACTGAATTTGAATGATTCACATAACTGAATTTATATGTACTCCTTAACTGAATTCTGTAACTAACAAACCTAGCTCTTGCAAGTAACAACATGTTCAAGATCAAGGCTGACAGTATAGGAAAAAAGCCCCTGTTCGTTTGGTTCAGAGCTATTGTCGATATGCATTCTGATTGTGCCGTTGATTCTGACAGTATGTTCTGACAGTATGAAGTTTGCTGTTGATGTGCTTATTTTAACTCTAGGTGGGTGAAAAGCTACTGCATAGTGTCTCTAGTAAAATTGGTTGATAGCACCTCTCTCTCAAAGAAAAAAGAGTTAGTTGATCCGTCAGACCGCCGTCAATACAAGCAGAGGGTTAGTTGACCTGATCAGCTCTTATCCCCTCTTCCACAAAGTCCTGATGGACTAGTGAAACATGTAAATGTTAACAAGTGCAGTGTCCAGAAATCTGTAAAGCCAACTCCCTAACTATTTATCTTTGTATGCTCACATGACAATCTGTACCATAACATGCAATGCAATCTTCAGAAAGAAAATGACGACTGTACAATTAGTACGTTAGGTTATCAACTCTTGTTCACTGAATTCTGCTCAAGGAAACATTGCTGTTTAACAAATGTAGGTGAAAGTTGGGCCCCTTTCAGTTTCCCCCATGGGTTTTGGAACATGGGCATGGGGCAACCAGCTGCTTTGGGGCTACCAGGAAATCATGGATAGTGAACTGCAGGAGTGTTTCAATTTGGCTCTGAAGAATGGCATAAACCTTTTCGACACCGCCGAATCTTATGGAACTGGGAAGTTGAATGGCCAAAGCGAAAGGCTGCTCGGCAAATTTATCCGCGAGTGCCAAGGTTTGATTATTGGATAGCATATGCTCAAAATGAATTCAGCAACTATGAACTGACGCTTATTCCCTCATTTGATCATCATTGGAGTATTTGCAAAAAAGGTAAAGCAATCCAAGATCAGCTAGTGGCAATTGCTTAAATTTACTCAAGGCCTTGCTATTAATTGAAAGCCTTTAGTTAGCAGTAAATCAATTTCACAAATTGTCAGGTAGCAGTACTCTTCAGAGTGCAAATAGCACCAGGCAGCAGCAGTCACGGCGGCAGTCAACAGCAACAACAATACAGGCACGGATCAGCAACAGCAGCACAGGCAGAGGAGCAGTAGCATCAACACGGGAAGAGGAGCAGCAGCAGCAGCAGCACGGGCTAGCTCCACCGGCGGCAGGGGAGAAACAGCCACGCGGTCACGCAGGCAGAGAAGGAGCACCACGGTGGCGCATGGGACCTTGACGAGGAATCACGGGAGACCACGGAGGACGCGCGTGAGCTCCTGTCCACTGGATCATGGAGGCCGGCTCCGGCGATGCCCGTAGGTGGATGACGGCGGGAGGGACCGCGGTGGCGCACGGGAGGCAGCTCAAGGTGGACTAGCGGGAGCTCAAGGACGATGAGAGGGAGCTCCTGCTCCACCGGATCGTGGTGGGAAATTCCGGCGACGCCCGCAGGTAATCGCCGCGGGAGGGGATCGCGACGGCACAGGTCTGGGCGACGGCGGCGGCGTTGAAGGTACGTGGCGACGGAGGCGAAACACTTCCTGGTGGACGGCAAATCGCGCAGCTTGGCGGCGCCGGCCCCTGGAGACGCACGAGCGACGACGGAGGAAGAAGACGGGAGTGGAGGGACTTGCTTGTGATTGTTTTGAAACTACGAGGGCTTTTTTATAAAATTGGCAATGAACTACGCCTGCGACATGAATTACGGGACGGAGGGAGTACATGTTTGAGATTGCCGAGAAAAAAATCATGGAAAAGCATGGAAGCACTCCCTTGATTTTCTACTTTCTCATATGAAACAAAACCTTCCCATCGGTCTACTACATAGTTGTACATCGAGTAAATGCAATGATAAACTAGACAACCTCAGAGTTGAGTTTGAGCTGATTTTACGGGACCGTGCAGACCAGGTAACCAATCACCATCAACATGCCTTGGATCTGTGCTGACCTGGTGGGCTCATGCAGTCCTGGGCAGCCAACAGCCCAAGATATATTGGTTGTGTCCATTTTACTATAAGACCACCGAGGTTTTTAACATGAATGTGTAGTGATGTATGAATTCCACAACAGATGGTGCCAAGCAAGTATAAGTAATTGAATACATTAAAAATATTAAGGAGCAGCATACCTTCCGAACAAGTTACCAGCAGCAATGGTTGCCCCTTGAACATAATAATCAACTGTTTCAGTAACTTCTCCTAGATCATCACCTGTCTCAAGTACCTTCCATAACGTAATAATGGCATACAGTCAGTAATCACTTCATCATAAGAAATTAAAGAGGATCAAGCACAAAGCCACAAAGGCAATAAACCAAATACATATGTCAAAGGCAAAATGATGTAACATGAAGAAAAAACTTGGAAAATTCTAATTTTGAACAATCACATAATACAGCACGAGAAAAAGAAAAGGTCTACTTGCTCCTGGAGTTTCGAGACAGCATAAGAGCATCTCCCCTTACCCTAAAATTCCTTGATTCCCAAAAACCTGTCTTTTGGGGACCATCCCCTATGCCGGCCTTTGGCTTCTGTGTGGGGACTTCAATATGATCTACCTTGAAGCCGACAAGAACCGGAACTTGTGTTAGAAATCCTTGCAGCAGTCAGTCAATGAGTCAAGTCTTTTCCTTAGGTAGTAAGCTAGTGAGTCAAGTCTGTGTCTTAGGTACATGTCTGTGGGTCAAGTCAAGATGTCTTAGGCTGTAAGAAAGCCACTGAGGTGGATCTGTACTAGTTAATTTCAGCTATAAACAAGGAGTGAAGGCTCACCAGCTGCATCCATCGCAGCCCAGAAACTAAGTCCTAAAACAGAACCTGTGCTAGTTGCTACTAACAATTGGCATCAGAGCTGGTTACGGTGAGGATCCTGAGAGATGTCAGCTTCAGGTCAGGGTGCTGCAGCTCCCCAGCAGCGGCGCCATTCCCTTTTGCCACCACGAAAGAGGACCGCGTCACCGTATGTCTTTGCCACTGAAGTTGATGTTATTTACAAGCAAATTAGCACCACGTCATCACCTCGCCTCCCTGCCCAAAAAAAAAGG